>NC_071333.1:19338305-19638305 GCF_010183535.1 Caenorhabditis remanei
AAGATGATAAAAATAAAAGAGTTGTTCTCGATCACCTCCTATTGAGGTGAGAGAAAGAAAATGATGAGAAAAAGAGATAAAAAAAAAAGAGTTGTTCCGATCACCTCTATGAGGTGAGAGAAGAAAATGATGAGAAAAAGAGATAAAATAAAAGAGTTGTTCTCGATCACCTCTATTGAGGTGAGAAAAAGAAAATGATGAGAAAAAGGGGAGAAAATAAAAGAGTTGTTCTCGATCACCTCCTATTGAGGTGAGAGAAAGAAAATGATGAGAAAAAGGGAGAGAAAAATAAACGAGTTGTTCTCGATCACCCTATTGAGGTGAGAGAAAAGAAAATGATGAGAAAAAGGGAGAAAAATAAAAGAGTTGTTCTCGATCACCTCCTAGTGAGGTGAGAGAAAGAAAATGCTGAGAAAAAGAGATAAAAATAAAAGAGTTGTTCGATCACTCCTATTGAGGCGAGAAAAGAAAATGATGAGAAAAAGAGATAAAAATAAAAGAGTTGTTCTCGATCACCTCCTATTGAGGTGAGAGAAAGACAATGATGAGGAAAAAGGGAGAAGAAAATAAAAGAGTTGTTCTCGATCACCTCCTATGAGGTGAGAGAGAAAGAAAATGATGAGAAGAAAAGAGATAAAATAAAAGAGTTGTTCTCGATCACCTCCTATTGAGGTGAGAGAAAGAAAATGATGAGAAAAAGAGATAAAATAAAAGAGTGTTCTCGATCACCTCCTATTGAGGTGAGAGAAAGAAATGATGAGAAAAAGGGAGAAAAATAAAAAGTTGTTCTCGATCACCTCCTATTGAGGTGAGAGAAATGAAAATGATGAGAAAAAGAGATAAAAATAAAAGAGTGTTCTCGATCACCTCCTATTGAGGCGAGAGAAAGAAAATGATGAGAAAAAGAGATAAAAATAAAAGAGTTGTTCTCGATCACCTCCTATTGAGGTGAGAGAAAGAAAATGATGAGAAAAAGGGAGAAAAATAAAAGAGGTTGTTCTCGATCACCTCCTATTGAGGTGAGAGAAAGAAAATGATGAGAAAAAGAGATAAAAATAAAATAGTTGTTTCTCGATCACCTCCTATTTGAGGTGAGAGAAAGAAATGATGAAAAAAGAGATAAAAATAAAAGAGTTGTTCTCGATCACCTCTATTGAGGCGAGAGAAAGAAAATGAGAAAAAGAGATAAAAATAAAAGAGTTGTTCTCGATCACCTCCTATGAGGTGAGAGAAAGAAATGATAGAAAAAGAGATAAAATAAAGAGTTGTTTCCGATCACCTCCTATGGAGGTGAGAGAAAGAAAATGATGAGAAAAAGGAGAATAAAAATAAAAGAGTTGTTCTCGATCACCTCCTATTGAGGTTGAGAAAGAAAATGATGAGAAAAAGGGAGAGAAAAATAACAGAGTTGTTCTCGATCACCTCCTATTGAGGTGAGAGAAAGAAAATGATGAGAAAAGAAGGAGAAAAATAAAAGAGTTGTTCTCGATCACCTCCTATTGAGGTGAGAGAAAGAAAATGATGAAAAAAGAGATAAAAATAAAAGAGTTTTCTCGATCACCTCCTATTGAGGTGAGAGAAAGAAATGATGAGAAAAGAGATAAAAATAAAAGAGTTGTTCTCGATCACCTCCTATTGAGGTGAGAGAAAGAAAATGATGAGAAAAAGAGATAAAAATAAAAGAGTTGTTCTCGATCACCTCCTATTGAGGTGACGAGAGAAAGAAATGATGAGAAAAAGGGAGAAAAATAAAAGAGTTGTTCTCGATCACTCCTATTGAGGCTGAGGAGAAGAAAATGATGAGAAAAGGGAGAAAAATAAAAGAGTTGTTCTCGATCACCTCCTATTGAGGTGAGAGGAAAGAAAATGATGAGAAAAAGAGATAAAAATAAAGAGTTGTTCTCGATCACCTCCTATTGAGGTGAGAGAAGAAAATGATGAGAAAAAGAGAAAAAATAAAAGAGTTGTTCTCGATCACCTCCCTATTGAGGCGAGAGAAGAAATGATGAGAAAAGAGATAAAAATAAAAGAGTTGTTCTCGATCACCTCCTATTGAGGCGAGAGAGAAAGAGAAAATGATGAGAAAAAAGAGATAAAAATAAAAGAGTTGTTCTCGATCACCTCCTATTGAGGTGAGAGAAAGAAAATGATGAGAAAAGGGAGATAAAATAAAAGAGTTGTTCTCGATCACCTCCTATTGAGGTGAGAAGAAGAAAATGATGAGAAAAAGAGATAAAATAAAAGAGTTGTTCTCGATCACCTCCTATTGAGGCGAGAGAAAGAAAATGATGAGAAAAGAGATAAAATAAAAGAGTTGTTCTCGATCACCTCCTATTGAGGTGAGAGAAAGAATGATAGAAAAAGAGATAAAATAAAGAGTTGTTCTCGATCACCTCCCTATTGAGGCTGAGAGAAAGAAAATGATGAGAAAAAGGGAGAAAAATAAAAGAGTTGTTCTCGATCACCTCCTATTGAGGTGAGAGAAAGAAAATGATGAGAAAAGGGAGAAAAATAAAGAGTTGTTCTCGATCACCTCCTATTGAGGTGAGAGAAAGAAAATGATGAGAAAAAGGGAGAAAAATAAAAGAGTTGTTCTCGATCACCTCCTATTGAGGCGAGAGAAAGAAAATGATGAGAAAAAGAGATAAAAATAAAAGAGTTGTTCTCGATCACCTCCTATTGAGGCGAGAGAAAGAAAATGATGAGAAAAAGGAGAAAAATAAAAGAGTTGTTCTCGATCACCTCCTATTGAGGTGAGAGAGAAAGAAAATGATGAGAAAAAGAGATAAAAATAAAAGAGTTGTTCTCGATCACCTCCTATTGAGGTGAGAGAAAGAAAATGATGAGAAAAAGGGAGAAAATAAAAGAGTTGTTCTCGATCACCTCCTATTGAGGCGAGAGAAAGAAAATGATGAGAAAAAGAGATAAAAATAAAAGAGTTGTTCTCGATCACCTCTTATTGAGGTGAGAGAAAGAAAATGATGAGAAAAAGGAGAGAAAAATAAAAGAGTTGTTCTCGATCACCTCCTATTGAGGCGAGAGAAAGAAAATGATGAGAAAAAGAGATAAAAATAAAAGAGTTGTTCTCGATCACCTCCTATTGAGGTGAGAGAAAGAAAATGATGAGAAAAAGGGAGAAAAATAAAAGAGTTGTTCTCGATCACCTCCTATTGAGGCGAGAGAAAGAAAATGATGAGAAAAAGGGAGAAAAATAAAAGAGTTGTTCTCGATCACCTCCTATTGAGGCGAGAGAAAGAAAATGATGAGAAAACGAGATAAAATAAAAGAGTTGTTCTCGATCACCTCCTATTGAGGCGAGAGAAAGAAAATGATGAGAAAAGAGATAAAAATAAAAGAGTTGTTCTCGATCACCTCCTATTGAGGCTGAGAGAAAGAAAATGATGAGAAAAGAGCTAAAAATAAAAGAGTTGTTCTCGATCACCTCCCTATTGAGGCGAGAGAGAGAAAGAAATGATGAGAAAAGAGATAAAAATATAAAAGAGTTGTTCTCGATCACCTCCTATTGAGGTGAGAGAAAGAAAATGATGAGAAAAAGAGATAAAAATAAAAGAGTTGTTCTCGATCACCTCCCTATTGAGGCGAGAGAAAGAAAATGATGAGAAGAGAAAAAGAGATAAAAATAAAAGAGTTGTTCTCGATCACCTCCTATTGAGGCGAGGAAAGAAAATGATGAGAAAAAGAGATAAAAATAAAAGAGTTGTTCTCGATCACTCCTATTGAGGCGAGAGAAAGAAAATGATGAGAAAAAGAGATAAAAATAAAAGAGTTGTTCTCGATCACCTCCTATTGAGGTGAGAGAAAGAAAATGATGAGAAAAAGAGATAAAAATAAAAGAGTTGTTCTCGATCACCTCCTATTGAGGCGAGAGAAAGAAAATGATGAGAAAAAGAGATAAAAATAAAGAGTTGTTCTCGATCACCTCCTATTGAGGTGAGAGAAAGAAAATGATGAGAAAAAGAGATAAAAATAAAAGAGTTGTTCTCGATCACCTCCTATTGAGGCTGAGAGAAAGAAAATGATGAGAAAAGAGATAAAAATAAAAGAGTTGTTCTCGATCACCTCCTATTGAGGTGAGAGAAAGAAAATGATGAGAAAAAGGGAGAAAAATAAAAGAGTTGTTCTCGATCACCTCCTATTGAGGAGAGAGAGAAAGAAAATGATAAGAAAAAGGAGAAGAAAAATAAAAGAGTTGTTCTCGATCACCTCCTATTGAGGCGAGAGAAAGAAAATGATGAGAAAAAGAGATAAAAATAAAAGAGTTGTTCTCGATCACCTCCTATTGAGGTGAGAGAAAGAAAATGATGAGAAAAAGAGATAAAAATAAAGAGTTGTTCTCGATCACCTCCTATTGAGGCGAGAGAAAGAAAATGATAAGAAAAAGGGAGAAAAATAAAAGAGTTGTTCTCGATCACCTCCTATTGAGGTGAGAGAAAGAAAATGATGAGAAAAAGAGATAAAAATAAAAGAGTTGTTCTCGATCACCTCCTATTGAGGTGAGAGAAAGAAAATGATGAGAAAAAGGGAGAAAAATAAAAGAGTTGTTCTCGATCACCTCCTATTGAGGTGAGAGAAAGAAAATGATGAGAAAAAGAGATAAAAATAAAAGAGTTGTTCTCGATCACCTCCTATTGAGGTGAGAGAAAGAAAATGATGAGAAAAGGGAGAAAAATAAAAGAGTTGTTCTCGATCACCTCCTATTGAGGTGAGAGAAAGAAAATGATGAGAAAAAGAGATAAAAATAAAAGAGTTGTTCTCGATCACCTCCTATTGAGGTGAGAGAAAGAAAATGATGAAGAAAAACGGAGAAAAATAAAAGAGTTGTTCTCGATCACCTCCTATTGAGGCGAGAGAAAGAAAATGATGAGAAAAAGAGATAAAAATAAAAGAGTTGTTCTCGATCACCTCCTATTGAGGTGAGAGAAAGAAAATGATGAGAAAAAGGGAGAAAATAAAAGAGTTGTTCTCGATCACCTCCTATTGAGGTGAGAGAAAGAAAATGATGAGAAAAAGAGATAAAAATAAAAGAGTTGTTCTCGATCACCTCCTATTGAGGTGAGAGAAAGAAAATGATGAGAAAAAGGGAGAAAAATAAAAGAGTTGTTCTCGATCACCTCCTATTGAGGTGAGAGAAAGAAAATGATGAGAAAAAGAGATAAAAATAAAAGAGTTGTTCTCGATCACCTCCTATTGAGGTGAGAGAAAGAAAATGATGAGAAAAAGGGAGAAAAATAAAAGAGTTGTTCTCGATCACCTCCTATTGAGGTGAGAGAAAGAAAATGATGAGAAAAAGGGAGAAAAATAAAAGAGTTGTTCTCGATCACCTCCTATTGAGGTGAGAGAAAGAAAATGATGAGAAAAAGAGATAAAAATAAAAGAGTTGTTCTCGATCACCTCCTATTGAGGCGAGAGAAAGAAAATGATGAGAAAAAGAGATAAAAATAAAAGAGTTGTTCTCGATCACCTCCTATTGAGGTGAGAGAAAGAAAATGATGAGAAAAAGAGATAAAATAAAAGAGTTGTTCTCGATCACCTCCTATTGAGGTGAGAGAAAGAAAATGATGAGAAAAAGAGATAAAAATAAAAGAGTTGTTCTCGATCACCTCCTATTGAGGCGAGAGAAAGAAAATGATGAGAAAAAGAGATAAAAATAAAAGAGTTGTTCTCGATCACCTCCTATTGAGGTGAGAGAAAGAAAATGATGAGAAAAAGAGATAAAATAAAAGAGTTGTTCTCGATCACCTCCTATTGAGGTGAGAGAAAGAAAATGATGAGAAAAAGGGAGAAAAATAAAAGAGTTGTTCTCGATCACCTCCTATTGAGGTCGAGAGAAAGAAAATGATGAGAAAAAGAGATAAAAATAAAAGAGTTGTTCTCGATCACCTCCTATTGAGGTGAGAGAAAGAAAATGATGAGAAAAAGGGAGAAAAATAAAAGAGTTGTTCTCGATCACCTCCTATTGAGGTGAGAGAAAGAAAATGATGAGAAAAGAGATAAAAATAAAAGAGTTGTTCTCGATCACCTCCTATTGAGGTGAGAGAAAGAAAATGATGAGAAAAAGAGATAAAAATAAAAGAGTTGTTCTCGATCACCTCCTATTGAGGCGAGAGAAAGAAAATGATGAGAAAAAGGGAGAAAATAAAAGAGTTGTTCTCGATCACCTCCTATTGAGGTGAGAGAAAGAAAATGATGAGAAAAAGAGATAAAAATAAAAGAGTTGTTCTCGATCACCTCCTATTGAGGCGAGAGAAAGAAAATGATGAGAAAAAGAGATAAAAATAAAAGAGTTGTTCTCGATCACCTCCTATTGAGGTGAGAGAAAGAAAATGATGAGAAAAAGAGATAAAAATAAAAGAGTTGTTCTCGATCACCTCCTATTGAGGTGAGAGAAAGAAAATGATGAGAAAAAGGGAGAAAAATAAAAGAGTTGTTCTCGATCACCTCCTATTGAGGTGAGAGAAAGAAAATGATGAGAAAAAGAGATAAAATAAAGAGTTGTTCTCGATCACCTCCTATTGAGGTGAGAGAAAGAAAATGATGAGAAAAAGAGATAAAAATAAAAGAGTTGTTCTCGATCACCTCCTATTGAGGCGAGAGAAAGAAAATGATGAGAAAAAGGGAGAAAAATAAAAGAGTTGTTCTCGATCACCTCCTATTGAGGTGAGAGAAAGAAAATGATGAGAAAAAGAGATAAAAATAAAAGAGTTGTTCTCGATCACCTCCCTATTGAGGCGAGAGAAAGAAAATGATGAGAAAAAGGAGAGAAAAATAAAAGAGTTGTTCTCGATCACCTCCTATTGAGGTGAGAGAAAGAAAATGATGAGAAAAAGGGAGAAAAATAAAAGAGTTGTTCTCGATCACCTCCTATTGAGGTGAGAGAAAGAAAATGATGAGAAAAAGGGAGAAAAATAAAAGAGTTGTTCTCGATCACCTCCTATTGAGGTGAGAGAAAGAAAATGATGAGAAAAAGAGATAAAAATAAAAGAGTTGTTCTCGATCACCTCCTATTGAGGCGAGAGAAAGAAAATGATGAGAAAAAGAGATAAAAATAAAAGAGTTGTTCTCGATCACCTCCTATTGAGGCGAGAGAAAGAAAATGATGAGAAAAAGGGAGAAAAATAAAAGAGTTGTTCTCGATCACCTCCTATTGAGGTGAGAGAAAGAAAATGATGAGAAAAAGAGATAAAAATAAAAGAGTTGTTCTCGATCACCTCCTATTGAGGTGAGAGAAAGAAAATGATGAGAAAAAGAGATAAAAATAAAAGAGTTGTTCTCGATCACCTCCTATTGAGGTGAGAGAAAGAAAATGATGAGAAAAGAGATAAAAATAAAAGAGTTGTTCTCGATCACCTCCTATTGAGGTGAGAGAAAGAAAATGATGAGAAAAAGAGATAAAAATAAAAGAGTTGTTCTCGATCACCTCCTATTGAGGTGAGAGAAAGAAAATGATGAGAAAAAGGGAGAAAAATAAAAGAGTTGTTCTCGATCACCTCCTATTGAGGTGAGAGAAAGAAAATGATGAGAAAAAGGGAGAAAAATAAAAGAGTTGTTCTCGATCACCTCCTATTGAGGTGAGAGAAAGAAAATGATGAGAAAAAGAGATAAAATAAAAGAGTTGTTCTCGATCACCTCCTATTGAGGTGAGAGAAAGAAAATGATGAGAAAAAGAGATAAAAATAAAAGAGTTGTTCTCGATCACCTCCTATTGAGGTGAGAGAAAGAAAATGATGAGAAAAAGGGAGATAAAATAAAAGAGTTGTTCTCGATCACCTCCTATTGAGGTGAGAGAAAGAAAATGATGAGAAAAAGAGATAAAAATAAAAGAGTTGTTCTCGATCACCTCCTATTGAGGCGAGAGAAAGAAAATGATGAGAAAAAGAGATAAAAATAAAAGAGTTGTTCTCGATCACCTCCTATTGAGGTGAGAGAAAGAAAATGATGAGAAAAAGGGAGAAAAATAAAAGAGTTGTTCTCGATCACCTCCTATTGAGGTGAGAGAAAGAAAATGATGAGAAAAAGAGATAAAAATAAAAGAGTTGTTCTCGATCACCTCCTATTGAGGTGAGAGAAAGAAAATGATGAGAAAAAGAGATAAAAATAAAAGAGTTGTTCTCGATCACCTCCTATTGAGGTGAGAGAAAGAAAATGATGAGAAAAAGGGAGAAAAATAAAAAAAGTTGTTCTCGATCACCTCCTATTGAGGTGAGAGAAAGAAAATGATGAGAAAAAGAGATAAAAATAAAAGAGTTGTTCTCGATCACCTCCTATTGAGGCGAGAGAAGAAAATGATGAGAAAAAGAGATAAAAATAAAAGAGTTGTTCTCGATCACCTCCCTATTGAGGCGAGAGAAAAGAAATGATGAGAAAAAGGGAGAAAAATAAAAGAGTTGTTCTCGATCACCTCCTATTGAGGTGAGAGAAAGAAAATGATGAGAAAAAAGAGATAAAAATAAAAGAGTTGTTCTCGATCACCTCCTATTGAGGTGAGAGAAAGAAAATGATGAGAAAAAGGGAGAAAAATAAAAGAGTTGTTCTCGATCACCTCCTATTGAGGTGAGAGAAAGAAAATGATGAGAAAAGAGATAAAAATAAAAGAGTTGTTCTCGATCACCTCCTATTGAGGCGAGAGAAAGAAAATGATGAGAAAAAGAGATAAAAATAAAAGAGTTGTTCTCGATCACCTCCTATTGAGGTGAGAGAAAGAAAATGATGAGAAAAAGGGAGAAAAATAAAAGAGTTGTTCTCGATCACCTCCTATTGAGGTGAGAGAAAGAAAATGATGAGAAAAAGGGAGAAAAATAAAAGAGTTGTTCTCGATCACCTCCTATTGAGGTGAGAGAAAGAAAATGATGAGAAAAAGGGAGAAAAATAAAAGAGTTGTTCTCGATCACCTCCTATTGAGGTGAGAGAAAGAAATGATGAGAAAAAGAGATAAAAATAAAAGAGTTGTTCTCGATCACCTCCTATTGAGGCTGAGAGAAAGAAAATGATGAGAAAAAGGAGATAAAATAAAAGAGTTGTTCTCGATCACCTCCTATTGAGGTGAGAGAAAGAAAATGATGAGAAAAAGGGAGAAAAATAAAAGAGTTGTTCTCGATCACCTCCTATTGAGGTGAGAGAAAGAAAATGATGAGAAAAAGAGATAAAATAAAAGAGTTGTTCTCGATCACCTCCTATTGAGGTGAGAGAAAGAAAATGATGAGAAAAAGAGATAAAAATAAAAGAGTTGTTCTCGATCACCTCCTATTGAGGCGAGAGAAAGAAAATGATGAGAAAAAGAGATAAAAATAAAAGAGTTGTTCTCGATCACCTCCTATTGAGGCGAGAGAAAGAAATGATGAGAAAAAGAGATAAAAATAAAAGAGTTGTTCTCGATCACCTCCTATTGAGGTGAGAGAAAGAAAATGATGAGAAAAAGGGAGAAAAATAAAGAGTTGTTCTCGATCACCTCCTATTGAGGCGAGAGAAAGAAAATGATGAGAAAAAGAGATAAAAATAAAAGAGTTGTTCTCGATCACCTCCTATTGAGGCGAGAGAAAGAAAATGATGAGAAAAAGAGATAAAAATAAAAGAGTTGTTCTCGATCACCTCCTATTGAGGCGAGAGAAAGAAAATGATGAGAAAAGGGAGAAAAATAAAAGAGTTGTTCTCGATCACCTCCTATTGAGGTGAGAGAAAGAAAATGATGAGAAAAAGGGAGAAAAATAAAAGAGTTGTTCTCGATCACCTCCTATTGAGGTGAGAGAAAGAAAATGATGAGAAAAAGGGAGAAAAATAAAAGAGTTGTTCTCGATCACCTCCTATTGAGGCGAGAGAAAGAAAATGATGAGAAAAAGAGATAAAATAAAAGAGTTGTTCTCGATCACCTCCTATTGAGGCGAGAGAAAGAAAATGATGAGAAAAAGGGAGAAAAATAAAAGAGTTGTTCTCGATCACCTCCTATTGAGGTGAGAGAAAGAAAATGATGAGAAAAAGAGATAAAAATAAAAGAGTTGTTCTCGATCACCTCCTATTGAGGTGAGAGAAAGAAAATGATGAGAAAAAGGGAGAAAAATAAAGAGTTGTTCTCGATCACCTCCTATTGAGGCGAGAGAAAGAAAATGATGAGAAAAAGAGATAAAAATAAAAGAGTTGTTCTCGATCACCTCCTATTGAGGTGAGAGAAAGAAAATGATGAGAAAAAGGGAGAAAAATAAAAGAGTTGTTCTCGATCACCTCCTATTGAGGTGAGAGAAAGAAAATGATGAGAAAAAGAGATAAAAATAAAAGAGTTGTTCTCGATCACCTCCTATTGAGGTGAGAGAAAGAAAATGATGAGAAAAAGGGAGAAAAATAAAAGAGTTGTTCTCGATCACCTCCTATTGAGGTGAGAGAAAGAAAATGATGAGAAAAAGAGATAAAAATAAAAGAGTTGTTCTCGATCACCTCCTATTGAGGCGAGAGAAAGAAAATGATGAGAAAAAGAGATAAAAATAAAAGAGTTGTTCTCGATCACCTCCTATTGAGGCGAGAGAAAGAAAATGATGAGAAAAAGGGAGAAAAATAAAAGAGTTGTTCTCGATCACCTCCTATTGAGGTGAGAGAAAGAAAATGATGAGAAAAAGAGATAAAAATAAAAGAGTTGTTCTCGATCACCTCCTATTGAGGTGAGAGAAAGAAAATGATGAGAAAAAGGGAGAAAAATAAAAGAGTTGTTCTCGATCACCTCCTATTGAGGTGAGAGAAAGAAAATGATGAGAAAAAGAGATAAAAATAAAAGAGTTGTTCTCGATCACCTCCTATTGAGGCGAGAGAAAGAAAATGATGAGAAAAAGAGATAAAAATAAAAGAGTTGTTCTCGATCACCTCCTATTGAGGTGAGAGAAAGAAAATGATGAGAAAAAGGGAGAAAAATAAAAGAGTTGTTCTCGATCACCTCCTATTGAGGTGAGAGAAAGAAAATGATGAGAAAAAGGGAGAAAAATAAAAGAGTTGTTCTCGATCACCTCCTATTGAGGTGAGAGAAAGAAAATGATGAGAAAAAGGGAGAAAAATAAAAGAGTTGTTCTCGATCACCTCCTATTGAGGTGAGAGAAAGAAAATGATGAGAAAAAGAGATAAAAATAAAAGAGTTGTTCTCGATCACCTCCTATTGAGGTGAGAGAAAGAAAATGATGAGAAAAAGAGATAAAAATAAAAGAGTTGTTCTCGATCACCTCCTATTGAGGCGAGAGAAAGAAAATGATGAGAAAAAGAGATAAAAATAAAAGAGTTGTTCTCGATCACCTCCTATTGAGGTGAGAGAAAGAAAATGATGAGAAAAAGGGAGAAAAATAAAAGAGTTGTTCTCGATCACCTCCTATTGAGGTGAGAGAAAGAAAATGATGAGAAAAAGGGAGAAAAATAAAAGAGTTGTTCTCGATCACCTCCTATTGAGGTGAGAGAAAGAAAATGATGAGAAAAAGGGAGAAAAATAAAAGAGTTGTTCTCGATCACCTCCTATTGAGGTGAGAGAAAGAAAATGATGAGAAAAAGGGAGAAAAATAAAAGAGTTGTTCTCGATCACCTCCTATTGAGGTGAGAGAAAGAAAATGATGAGAAAAAGAGATAAAATAAAAGAGTTGTTCTCGATCACCTCCTATTGAGGTGAGAGAAAGAAAATGATGAGAAAAAGAGATAAAAATAAAAGAGTTGTTCTCGATCACCTCCTATTGAGGCGAGAGAAAGAAAATGATGAGAAAAAGAGATAAAAATAAAAGAGTTGTTCTCGATCACCTCCTATTGAGGCGAGAGAAAGAAAATGATGAGAAAAAGAGATAAAAATAAAAGAGTTGTTCTCGATCACCTCCTATTGAGGTGAGAGAAAGAAAATGATGAGAAAAAGGGAGAAAATAAAAGAGTTGTTCTCGATCACCTCCTATTGAGGTGAGAGAAAGAAAATGATGAGAAAAAGAGATAAAAATAAAAGAGTTGTTCTCGATCACCTCCTATTGAGGTGAGAGAAAGAAAATGATGAGAAAAAGAGATAAAAATAAAAGAGTGTTCTCGATCACCTCCTATTGAGGCGAGAGAAAGAAAATGATGAGAAAAAGAGATAAAAATAAAAGAGTTGTTCTCGATCACCTCCTATTGAGGTGAGAGAAAGAAAATGATGAGAAAAAGGGAGAAAAATAAAAGAGTTGTTCTCGATCACCTCCTATTGAGGTGAGAGAAAGAAAATGATGAGAAAAAGGGAGAAAAATAAAAGAGTTGTTCTCGATCACCTCCTATTGAGGTGAGAGAAAGAAAATGATGAGAAAAAGGGAGAAAAATAAAAGAGTTGTTCTCGATCACCTCCTATTGAGGTGAGAGAAAGAAAATGATGAGAAAAAGGGAGAAAAATAAAAGAGTTGTTCTCGATCACCTCCTATTGAGGTGAGAGAAAGAAAATGATGAGAAAAAGAGATAAAATAAAAGAGTTGTTCTCGATCACCTCCTATTGAGGTGAGAGAAAGAAAATGATGAGAAAAAGAGATAAAATAAAAGAGTTGTTCTCGATCACCTCCTATTGAGGCGAGAGAAAGAAAATGATGAGAAAAAGAGATAAAAATAAAAGAGTTGTTCTCGATCACCTCCTATTGAGGCGAGAGAAAGAAAATGATGAGAAAAAGAGATAAAATAAAAGAGTTGTTCTCGATCACCTCCTATTGAGGTGAGAGAAAGAAAATGATGAGAAAAAGGGAGAAAATAAAAGAGTTGTTCTCGATCACCTCCTATTGAGGTGAGAGAAAGAAAATGATGAGAAAAAGGGAGAAAAATAAAAGAGTTGTTCTCGATCACCTCCTATTGAGGTGAGAGAAAGAAAATGATGAGAAAAAGAGATAAAAATAAAAGAGTTGTTCTCGATCACCTCCTATTGAGGCGAGAGAAAGAAAATGATGAGAAAAAGAGATAAAAATAAAAGAGTTGTTCTCGATCACCTCCTATTGAGGTGAGAGAAAGAAAATGATGAGAAAAAGGGAGAAAATAAAAGAGTTGTTCTCGATCACCTCCTATTGAGGTGAGAGAAAGAAAATGATGAGAAAAAGAGATAAAAATAAAAGAGTTGTTCTCGATCACCTCCTATTGAGGTGAGAGAAAGAAAATGATGAGAAAAAGGGAGAAAAATAAAAGAGTTGTTCTCGATCACCTCCTATTGAGGTGAGAGAAAGAAAATGATGAGAAAAAGAGATAAAAATAAAAGAGTTGTTCTCGATCACCTCCTATTGAGGCGAGAGAAAGAAAATGATGAGAAAAAGAGATAAAAATAAAAGAGTTGTTCTCGATCACCTCCTATTGAGGTGAGAGAAAGAAAATGATGAGAAAAAGGGAGAAAAATAAAAGAGTTGTTCTCGATCACCTCCTATTGAGGTGAGAGAAAGAAAATGATGAGAAAAAGAGATAAAAATAAAAGAGTTGTTCTCGATCACCTCCTATTGAGGCGAGAGAAAGAAAATGATGAGAAAAAGAGATAAAAATAAAAGAGTTGTTCTCGATCACCTCCTATTGACGCGAGAGAAAGAAAATGATGAGAAAAAGGGAGAAAAATAAAAGAGTTGTTCTCGATCACCTCCTATTGAGGTGAGAGAAAGAAAATGATGAGAAAAAGAGATAAAAATAAAAGAGTTGTTCTCGATCACCTCCTATTGAGGCGAGAGAAAGAAAATGATGAGAAAAAGAGATAAAAATAAAAGAGTTGTTCTCGATCACCTCCTATTGAGGTGAGAGAAAGAAAATGATGAGAAAAAGGGAGAAAAATAAAAGAGTTGTTCTCGATCACCTCCTATTGAGGTGAGAGAAAGAAAATGATGAGAAAAAGAGATAAAAATAAAAGAGTTGTTCTCGATCACCTCCTATTGAGGTGAGAGAAAGAAAATGATGAGAAAAAGGGAGAAAAATAAAAGAGTTGTTCTCGATCACCTCCTATTGAGGTGAGAGAAAGAAAATGATGAGAAAAAGAGATAAAAATAAAAGAGTTGTTCTCGATCACCTCCTATTGAGGCGAGAGAAAGAAAATGATGAGAAAAAGAGATAAAAATAAAAGAGTTGTTCTCGATCACCTCCTATTGAGGTGAGAGAAAGAAATGATGAGAAAAAGGGAGAAAAATAAAAGAGTTGTTCTCGATCACCTCCTATTGAGGTGAGAGAAAGAAAATGATGAGAAAAAGAGATAAAAATAAAAGAGTTGTTCTCGATCACCTCCTATTGAGGCGAGAGAAAGAAAATGATGAGAAAAAGAGATAAAAATAAAAGAGTTGTTCTCGATCACCTCCTATTGAGGCGAGAGAAAGAAAATGATGAGAAAAAGAGATAAAAATAAAAGAGTTGTTCTCGATCACCTCCTATTGAGGCGAGAGAAAGAAAATGATGAGAAAAAGAGATAAAAATAAAAGAGTTGTTCTCGATCACCTCCTATTGAGGTGAGAGAAAGAAAATGATGAGAAAAAGAGATAAAAATAAAAGAGTTGTTCTCGATCACCTCCTATTGAGGTGAGAGAAAGAAAATGATGAGAAAAAGGGAGAAAAATAAAAGAGTTGTTCTCGATCACCTCCTATTGAGGTGAGAGAAAGAAAATGATGAGAAAAAGGGAGAAAAATAAAAGAGTTGTTCTCGATCACCTCCTATTGAGGTGAGAGAAAGAAAATGATGAGAAAAAGAGATAAAAATAAAAGAGTTGTTCTCGATCACCTCCTATTGAGGTGAGAGAAAGAAAATGATGAGAAAAAGGGAGAAAAATAAAAGAGTTGTTCTCGATCACCTCCTATTGAGGTGAGAGAAAGAAAATGATGAGAAAAAGAGATAAAAATAAAAGAGTTGTTCTCGATCACCTCCTATTGAGGCGAGAGAAAGAAAATGATGAGAAAAAGAGATAAAAATAAAAGAGTTGTTCTCGATCACCTCCTATTGAGGTGAGAGAAAGAAAATGATGAGAAAAGGGAGAAAAATAAAAGAGTTGTTCTCGATCACCTCCTATTGAGGTGAGAGAAAGAAAATGATGAGAAAAAGGGAGAAAAATAAAAGAGTTGTTCTCGATCACCTCCTATTGAGGTGAGAGAAAGAAATGATGAGAAAAAGAGATAAAATAAAAGAGTTGTTCTCGATCACCTCCTATTGAGGCGAGAGAAAGAAAATGATGAGAAAAAGAGATAAAATAAAAGAGTTGTTCTCGATCACCTCCTATTGAGGTGAGAGAAAGAAAATGATGAGAAAAAGGGAGAAAATAAAAGAGTTGTTCTCGATCACCTCCTATTGAGGTGAGAGAAAGAAAATGATGAGAAAAAGGGAGAAAAATAAAAGAGTTGTTCTCGATCACCTCCTATTGAGGTGAGAGAAAGAAAATGATGAGAAAAAGAGATAAAAATAAAAGAGTTGTTCTCGATCACCTCCTATTGAGGCGAGAGAAAGAAAATGATGAGAAAAAGAGATAAAAATAAAAGAGTTGTTCTCGATCACCTCCTATTGAGGTGAGAGAAAGAAAATGATAAGAAAAAGGGAGAAAAATAAAAGAGTTGTTCTCGATCGCCTCCTATTGAGGCGAGAGAAAGAAAATGATGAGAAAAAGGGAGAAAAATAAAAGAGTTGTTCTCGATCACCTCCTATTGAGGTGAGAGAAAGAAAATGATGAAAAAAAGAGATAAAAATAAAAGAGTTGTTCTCGATCACCTCCTATTGAGGTGAGAGAAAGTTAGGAAGATGATAAGTTTTAAAAAGAGAAAATTTGCAAGGAGAAGAAAGAAGTAGAGAAGCAAGAGGTAAGAGAGGAATGTACGCAACAAATGTTAGTCGAAAAGCTTGAAAACCAGAGAGCTCAAAAGAAAAGACTGCTCGGTGCGGCAGTGGAAGGAACTGTGTTCCATTTGTCTTAGGTCATATGGGCAGGGGGCGTGTCCTATTTACTGTAATCCATCCGATTTCTCTTGGAGATAAGTGACAGGTGCGGAATCTATACCAATAAGAACACAGGCCGACTACCTCACACTTGTAGTTATTTGTTTGTTCTTTATGTTCACACCTGTCGTCATGACCTCAATTAGCGTATCTACCAACTAGTGACATATCGGTTCTCTGGGAAATATAACTCTAGGTTTTTAAATTTTTTACATTGCGATTCCAAGTTTCAAAACTGGAAGAAAACTGTACCTAATGCTCGATCACCTCCTATTGAGATGAGAGAAAGTAAAATCTTAAAAATGAAACTTACGAAAAAAAAGGAGTCAAAAAGAGATGAATAATAGGGAAAATGGTTGAATCGTGTTTAAAAGACTATGACAGTAACGAAAAAAAAAAGAGAATATAGATTATTTTAAAATATGTGTGCAGAAAGTGGGGTAGTGGGTATAATGTTTAGATCAAGGAGAGCGACAGAAGATTTGATAAGCCGGCTGGATATGGACCCGCAAATAAGAGAGAGGGAATCATATGAAAGGTACGATTTGAAAAAAAAATCAAAAAACGAGTTTCTCAGTTAAACTTCGTCGAAAATTCTTTGGTGGATTGTTTTACTGAAGAAAGCGGAATATTTTGAAAATTAGGAACTCGAGGAAAACAAAAAGCGCCTTTTCACAAGGTAGCAAAAAAAAACAAAAAATTGTTATTGCTAGTAGTGAGAAGTTGGAGTTGCTTTTTTTTGCTACCTCTTTCCATTAACAAAGAAACAGGTAAGTCAAGTGTTGGGGAAAAGAGAGAGTAAAAAAACCGACTAACATTGCGGTGTGATAATAGACGACTGACTATTCTCTATCTATCTGACATCGGGATCGTGTCCTATTTATCTGTGTGTTCCCATCTGTCCAATTTCCCATGGAGATAAGCGAAAGTTGGAACCTTCTGCGGTGATGACTAATAAAGATCACACAGGCCGACAACTTCTCATTTGTTATTATTGTCTCGCCTGCCGCGTTCTCACCTGTCAAAATTCTCAGGGGATAAGAGGGGTAAGAGTTCATACGTTCAAGAAGAAGAATCAATGCGGGCGTTTCATTTTTTTTGTTGTTTTTTTATTAGTACAGGACATTTTTTACAACCACCCTCTACCCAAAGTGAAGACATTTGTGCGCGAGATTGAGAGGTTCTGAGAAAAAGAGACATTTTTCAGGGGCATTTTGGTGGAGCGCAGTTGTAAGAACTCTGTCTAGCTAATATAGATTTATTACGATTTTCTGATCGTGGTAGAGATAAAATACACAAATATAAGTAAGGCAAATACGAAAGAAAAAATCACGTACAAAAGAATGATTGAGGCACAATTTTTGCTATTCGTAGAATAGATGAACAAATCGGAGAGCTTTAAATCTATTTTACCAAGTAGCATCACGTTTATATTTTTTTCATTCTGCTATATCCGGACTATTCGTAATGTCTTCCCTTTCCGTCGTTTCATGTGTCGAGGTTAAGTTTTTACGTCTACTAATCCTTCTCATCCTGTAGCCAAATTACCAATTGACATGTTCTCTGGTACTCGGGAATCCTGCAATCCGCAATTTGATGTCTTTGATTCTCTCGGATTCTGGGAGGACCATGTAAAGGAAAACAACAACAAAGTTTCCACTTGTTCTGCGCCTTCGTGATGCTACTGAATGGAAAGAGCTGTCAATTACCGATGTTCAACAGGTACCTCATCCATTTTGCATGTGGTCAAAAAGTCTCTGGCTTTAAGTTTGAAATCGGGAAGAAACAAGCAGAAACTAGTTTGCTTCAGCTCTATCATCTCGTTTCATTATTATTAGTTACTTTATCGTTTCTGAGATTGTGTTAACCTGTAATCTTGTTTCTTGCCTAATAAATTCTTGATAAAATTAGTTTTCAATGAGTATAACAAAAACAAAATTACTGGCGATTAGAACAATTAACAAGCAAAAATTGCTTAGCACTTATACCCTCTAGGCAGGTGTACTACAATTGCCATTGCGACATTAAACTGGGTCAATAAGAAGACCAATTGAGATAAAATATTGAGAGACAGATGAATAGGAGAGAGGACTGATGGGAGGGGCCACCACTGCTAATTGTGTTGTGGGAAACGAGATTTCTTGGCTGTTGTAGCGTACGTCATTAGGTGACGGTCCGTTTCTATTCACTTTGTATTACTCTATTTGACTCTGGAGAAATCAATAATGGCTCAACAAAAACCTTTATCATACCTGGCAGCAATCGCCGTTTTAGAACAAATGGATTTCATCACAAGGTAAGAATGATTACAGTTTACGTTTGAATAGAATTGGTCAAAATACAGACCTTTGTTGGGTTTTGAAGTTTTGAATGTCTTAAATCGGCCTAGTCAATTTTTAAACACCCAGAGTTTTCAAATCTATGCTTTTGAAAAGACTATGCAGGCACAACTCATTTTCAGTGTCAGAGTCCCAAAAAGCTATTTTTGACTATCACGACTTTCAGGATGAATGAGCTCTTGATTTTGTTTTAAAATTCTCATAAATTTTCATCCAATCACAATTAATAGCAGAAAAATCTGGCTAGGGAAATCCCATTCGCAAGCGCACCTGCAGCGCGCATACGCGCATAGTGTCCCTAATATTCAACAATAGCAAGAGGTGTCTCGTAGGTTTGCGGAGCTACAGCTAGTGGAAGAGGACATCGGGACACACAGGTGTATGGGTGCGCTCGCGGGTTGTGGAGGAGGAGGAGGACACACAGATTTCTGGTGTCTCTTTGTCACGCTGTGTGTAAAAAACAATGAGACTAGCGTTAGATAATGAAGCAGACGATAAGGAGCACCCTGGGAATGTTTTGAAAATTCTCAAAGTCATAGATTGTGAATAATTATAGGGCGAGATAAACAGCGGAGCGCACTGCAGATGAGCCAGACTTATCAATTACACTTTGGTATTTTGATGGCCTATTCGGGTTGATTATTTTTAACTCAATCCGTCATGTGTCGCATTCCTAATGGTCAGTATTGTAGGTCCGGTTCAATGCAATATAGTGCATTTTTGCTTGCATGCGTTGTGATACAAACTTTTCTATCAGTTTGAATTATGATTTGAAAATGGTGCCCACATTTTTCTAGGTTTCTGGCTTAGCCAGGTATCTTTTTATCTACGTCATCCCTCTTGGTTTCACTTTATTTAACATTACAACAAGGAAAAAAATAGAGTTTTCTGCAAAAAGACACAATTCGAAACTGCTAGTCAAAGACGTCATTTGAAACTCATAATTGGGAAAACTGAGTTTTCACTGAAATAAAGTTATGACACCATTTTAGTCATTCACACCAATGATTTATAGGAAACATCTTGCATACCGCGTCAGTGCTCTTCAATGTCTCGACGATCGTGTGACCACTAGGATCAAGTTTCTGAAGTTGACCCCGTGGAGTGTTACAATCGACAAAACTTCCTATACGTATAAGTATGGGCAGGAAGAAATGGAAGCGAAATTGATAGAAGGCGACATAAATATTGAAGACAGAAGAAGCGAATTCCGGCATAGAATATTTGAAGATGTTATAGCAGACAATAACGGTGCCGAGCATGTTGTGGAGAGACTGGTGGAGGAAGCTGGAGTGTTTCCTAATGGTATTGATTTAGCTGCGTTTTTCGATAGAACGCATGTTCGAGGTGTTGTGCAATATGATAAGCATTTGGAGCGTAGAATACTTCATTGCTCTGCTGCTGGAGAAGAAACACGTTATGTTCACATTCATCGAGATGGAAAAATTCAAGATATGCTTCGTCGCCAAATTCAAAAACTTTTCGGACAGGCTCGCATTCACCACGTTGAACATCTTGATATTGGAATTGATTATGGAGTTTTAAGACTTCCAAGAGGTCTCGTATTCAAAGGGAAACAGCTGACATGTTTGGAAAATGCAAACTCTACTATTAATAGTATTCTACCAATCATTCATAATTCTAGCCTTCCATTTAAAAATCTCTCTGTCAAACTCCGGAGCAAACGAGATTCAGTTCTTAACAATCAAGTACTGACTCAAACTGAGAATCTGGTTATTCAAATGCCATCTGCACTTTATGATTCTTGGGCTCAAACGATCATAGAACTACCTAATACGATCATTCACCTGGAGAACACGGATATTCCATTGAATGATCTGGCTGCTATTGCGGAAAACTGGATCGAAAACTTCAAAGATGTCGGAAACAAGCTTAGCATGGTGTCATTAAATAGCGCTGAGTTCGCAATAGACGCCTTTGAAGCGAGAGTTCAAGCAACCAGAAAATTTCTTTCATCAAGACAGTGAGTTTGCCATATCCACAATATTTTGAAGTATATGAGCCATTTTCGCAGGTGCCAATGCGCAAGCCGACAGCTAACTGCTCATTCGGAATTGGTTGTGTACGGATATGAAAACCCAAACTTTGTGGAGGAACTCCAGGATGAAGAAGGAGGAAATCCTTGGGTTATTGTGATGGAAATATTGCCAATCGGATCATCTGTCGACCTTATCAACTGAAATTGTTCTACTACAAACTATATCAATGGGTTTTTCACTTTTAGTCAATCTTTAAATTACTCTTTTCTTATGACTGTAACTCAAAACACCGTTACCTTTGCAGCCGAGCTCTATTGATAGCAATGGAAAATTTTGTACATCACAGTGAATGTTTAAAGTTTTGTTCTTATTATACCGGCTATATGATTTCGAATGTTCACCGTGACACAAAAAATTTCTCATTGTTGTCAATAGCACGCGGCTACGGAAGTAGCCTTATCGTGATTTATGTAACTCAGAACGCTGTCGTGAGGTTTTTTTCGCGATATTCAACCTAACATTGAACAATGAGGTGTCTTACTAATGAATACAATCCTTTATTATTCTGCTTTCTGAATCTGATGTTATTTACACTTTTTTTCTTATCATGTTTTCCTGTTCCACATTACAATTTATTCTCTTGTTCCATATCCTGCAATAAAACAAAAAAATTTCAAGAATATCTCCAGTTCAGAGTTGAGCGAGAATCCGCCTTGGTTATATGAACGAGTCTGTCTAGAGAAACCATGTCTTTATTTTTAGAGTATTGCCGAGCCAGTTTCCTCTAAACCACTTCTTACAACTCCAAGCGGTGAGCAGCACCGCTAGGATTCGTTGCCAGATAATTCTGATGTGCATGCTCAGACTGCTCCGAGTGCTCCGACTACCATCGCGAATTCTACTGCTCTTCCTACTGTTATCTTTGTCAGATGCTTCAACTGTAAGTCTAAATAAAGAGACAATGGAAAACCAATGTGTGACCCATGTGAAATCTCATACACAAAAAATAAGGTTTGTTGATTTTGATTGATCCCGAATCCACATGAGTCATCTAATTAGGTTTGTCATTTTTCAGTCCAACCGTCCAGTGACATCACATAAAAGTGGCATCACGCCGAATGATGTTTTGCTCCAATGCAACCGTTTCCATCGGTGATTGCCCACGCCAAATGGGACATTTCTCTACAACTACCTCGCAGAACAAGACAGTGCTCAACGGGGACAAAAGGGGCGGTGTTTCCTAAACAACGCAATTTAATACCTCGAAATGAACACAATGAACTTGTTATCATTCTGTCCGGTTTTGTACCGGTTTAAAAAAATTATCTCTGCCCTTTTCACAAAATCTTTTCTTTTTTCAAAATATTTTCATTGAAACTTTCATTTACTCGAATAAAATCATATCTGACCCTTTTTTGTAAGATACCGTTTCTGATGAATATTATTTGATAAAGTGAATTAAATGCGGTTTAAAATAATGGAGGATAATAGGGCACATAAAGTTGAAAGCACCAACAATTAGATTTATATACCGTTCGAAAGACGTTTTTGAGTATAATTTTCAAAAAGTTGTTTTCAAAGTTCTATTTATCATCTTTTTTACATTTCAATCAGTCGAAAATCTGCGCGATGAGATTATATTTCTTAATTAATTGTGTCTAGTCTGATCAATGTTCAAGGTCAGATTAGAAAGGGGGGGGGAACTTTGTGTAACAAGGATAGTCTAGCCTTTCCCCCCCCCCTTTTCCCATATGCTGTGGTGTCGCGTCTGCTTGGAAGCAGTATCTACATACAATGGTCACGTGAAATTGGCTCTTATGATCTAAAAATAGAAGACTCATAACCACATGTGTTCCTCCAGACAAGACATCTCTCTTTCTCTGATTCCTCTTTATAGTTGAGTAGCTCCTCCCCTTCTTGAAAAGATAAGATCTCTTTAGGCTTGTTCCCTTACTTTCCGCAACTTTTCTAGTTCACAAACTTTTCCAAAATTCAGTCCCTGGTATTATTGAGCCCGTAGATTCTGAATCTGAATTAAAATTCTGGTAAATGTAACTGTGAGCCCAGTTATGGCACGTCAAGTTTTTCCTATGGTTACCTTGACACGCGGTTGGTCAAAAGTTTTAACCATAGGTGATATAAGGGAGGAAAAAGCTTAACCATAGGTAAAATTTGACATGTCATAACTCGACAGACCGGAAGATTTGCCACATTTTCTTCTGATTGCACATTATATTTGAATTATCCACCCATTTTCAGGTTTCCTTCTCAATTGACAGAAGTTGATGAAATGGAGTCAAAGAAACCAGAATTTGAAGGAAAGATATGCCCAGTCTGCGGTGATCGAGTATCCGGATATCACTATGGCATTTTGACTTGTGAAAGTTGCAAGGTTAGTTATTTGAATTCTTTCAGGATTTCTTGGTTGGCTGTGAAAGCCCGGATTTTGGCACCAAACTCAAAATTTTCTTTTTTTCACAGGGGTGCAAGGCGTAAGGCCTGAAATGAATAGATTCGAATTTTTTCTGAGTTGCGTTGCGAGTGCGTCGCGGTTTATATTAAAAGATACGACAAATAAACGTAAAATTTGAATTTTCTGATCAGTCAAGTCTTTTTTGACACTTGGGCGACGGAGCGCATTTCCGCGACCATACGCCTCGCACTGCTGTGATAAGGTCGTTTGTAGTAAGGAAGTTGAAAGACACGTATAGGTCGGCACAGTTCTTTCAACTGCGCTCTACCAAAATGCCGTTGAAAATGCCTCTTCTTCTCTGAGTCTCTTAATTTAGCACACAGTTTTCTTCGGTTTCGGTAGAGCGTAGTTGTAAGAAGCATGTCGTGCTAATATATTCTTTTTCTCTAGATATTTACTGATTTAAATACAGTGCTCCACATAATTATACGATCACCAACAAAAATGGTCGAAAATTTTTTTTCGGCTGTTTCGGGAAATTTATTTTGCTTTAGTGAAAAGCATCTACAGAGGTGATATTTATGGTCCTACAGCGAGATCAATTTAACGATGAGCAAGCCTTAATTTTCAAATTTTCTTAAGAGGCGTTGTCTGTAAGATGAGGATTCCTCTTGGCACAGTTGCAAAAAGTTGTTTCAATCCGAACTCTTTTTACAGCATATGTACCCCTATGGTAGTGATTTACAAAAAATATGTCACCAGTCCTCTATGACGTCATCCTAGGAAAATATGCCCAATAAGTGACTTTTCACCCAAAAATTCATAAAAATTTTAATTTTCCAGATAACATCGGGAAACATTTGCAACATGTTAGGAATGTTTTTTACTACCCCTACACAAATTTCCAGCCCCCCAGACACCCCAGAAACCGTTCAATTGAATTTCATTTTCATGTTTTTTCAACTTTTCTCAAAAATTCCCTCTAGAAGTCCTCAAATTTCACATTGTATACGTATTTGCCGCAAAAAGTTCTATTAGGTCCAATTAGTAACATCAAAAAGTAGGGGGACCATTTTGAGATATTTCGATTTTTTGAAAAATCACATAAGGGTCCCCCCTTATGAAAATTTCATTTTTGAAAAAAACTTCAAAAAAAAATTAACTCCGAAAATGATCAGAATATTGATAAAACACTTGGAATAAGCCAATCCCAAAATATTAGATCTCAGAAATGCGTTTGAACGGATTCCGTTTTTTTGATCATTCAATTTTTTTCCGGTTTTCTCGTTTTCATCAATAATTCGTACAGAAGTCCTCTAATTTTAAAGGATATCCTAATTTCTCGCAAAATTTAACATATAGTTCAATTGACATCATTAAAAAACAGGGGGACCATTTTGCGATTTTTCTATTTATTTCGAAATTCAGATAAGGGTTCCCCCTTATGAAAGAAAATTTTTATCAAAAAAATAATTCAACTTTTTTTTGATGCAAAAAACGTTCAAACTATAAAAAAATGGTTTCGATGTTTTATCAATGTTCTCAACGTTTTTGCATCAAAAAAAATTGAAATATTTTTTTGATAAAAATTTTCTTTCATAAGGGGGGACCCTTATCTGAATTTCGAAATAAATGTAAAAATCTCAAAATGGTCCCCCTGTTTTTTAATGATGTCAATTGAACTATATGTTAAATTTTGCGAGGAATTAGGATATATTTTAAAAATTGAGGACTTCTGTACGAATTATTGATAAAAACGGGAAAAAACTGGAAAAAAATTGAATGATCAAAAAAACGGAATCCGTTCAAACACATTTCTGAGTTTTTATAATTTGTGAGTGGTTTATTCCAAGTGTTTTATCAATATTCTGATCATTTTCGGCCTTAATTTTTTTTTGAAATTTTTTTCAAAAATGAAATTTTCATAAGGGGGGACCCTTATGTGATTTTTGAAAAAATCGAAATATCTCAAAATGGTCCCCCTACTTTTTGATGTTACTAATTGGACCTAATAGAACTTTTTGCGGGGAATACATATACAATGTGAAATTTGAGGACTTCTAGAGGAATTTTCGAGAAAAGTTGAAAAAACATGAAAATGAAATTTAATTGAACGGTTTCTGAGGTGTCTGGGATTCTGGAAATTTGTGTTGGGGTAGTCAAAAACATTCCTAACATGTTGCAAATGTTTCCCGATGTTATCTGAAAAATTTAAATTTTTGTGAACTTTTAGGTGAAAAGTCGATTATTGGGCATATTTTCCTATGATGACGTCATAGGGGACTGGTGACATATTTTTTGTAAATTACTACCATAGGGGTACATATGCTGTAAAAAGAGTTCGGATTGAAACAACTTTTTGCAACTGTGCCAAGGCCCAACACAAACATTCTCACTCTTACAGATAGTGCCTCTTAAATATCCGTTTTTTCGCTCCACAAAATGATACGATCAGTGTGTTTTTTTTAATTTTTTTTCACTTTTTTTGAAGTTTTACTTTTTTGATAAATTAATTTTTGTTATTTTTTTCACACTTTACAGGTATGGCGAAGGGAAAACCTCTCACCGACTATGAGAAAGGCCAAGTTGACTTGAAACTTGCTCAAGGTGTCCCGCATAGACAAATCGCTAGAGAAATGAAACGATCATTCAACATGATCAATCGGTATGCTAATAACCCGGCCACTTATGGCACGAAAAAATCATCCGGACGTCCATCACTTCTTTCGAATCGAGATAAGCGAAGAATTATCCGTCGAGCATCGAATTCTGTCGTATCTTGCTCGCGAATTCGTGCAGAATTGAAATTGGATGTCTCCAGGGAAACCATCCGAAGGGTTCTTGCTAAATCCAAGTTTATTCAACGTAGAAGAATGCGAAAGGCACCATCTCTGACTGATAAACACCGAAAAAACAGGATGGAATTCGCCAAAAAGAATCAAAAGACAGACTGGCGCAGCGTAAGGATTACGGTAGTTACGGTTGTCTTAATTTTCAATTTCAGGTTGTATTCTCGGATGAAAAAAAATTCAATTGTGATGGACCCGATGGATTCCGCGATTATTGGCATGACATACGCAAAGAAAAACTTCGTTTTTCTCGTCGAAATTTCAAAGGAGGAGGAACAATGGTTTGGATCGCTGTCAGCTCGATCGGCCGTGTCAAATTGTGTTTTGTTTCAAAAAAAATGGACGGAGCGGAATACAGATATGTGTTGAGACGTGGTCTGGCACCATTTTGGCGTCGTAATCGTAACAAATCATTCACTTATATGCAAGACGGAGCGCCTTGTCATCGTGCACGTAAAACGATCCAATGGATAAACAACCATGGAATTCCTGTATTGGACTGGCCTTCCTGTTCACCAGATTTAAACCTGGTTGAGAATATCTGGGGATATATGGTACGTAAAATCTACGATGGTAACAATTGCTACGATACGATTGACAGTCTCAAAAAAGCCATTATCGAAGCCTGGCATCAAGTGGACCAGCAACTTCTGGACAACCTTTACCTTTCAATGGATAATCGAATTTTTGATGTTACTAGCCAGAACGGAGGCCCAATTAATTATTGAAATGCTCTTAACATGTTACATTTTTGATTTTTACCACATTTTGTCGACTGATCGTATCATTTTGTGGATAAATTTTTTGTTGATTTTTGATAAATTTTTGTTAACTTGTTTTGGAGTGTTTCTGTCACAGTTTTTAATAAGAAATATGAAACTAAAGCTCAAAGTACATGTTTTCACAAGAGACATCACTTTCCGAAAAAAAAATTAGTTTTTGAGATTTTTGAAAATTTTGAGTTGATCGTATAATTATGTGGAGCAGTGTATTTTAATTGTTGAAATTTGTATTGTTTTTACAGGGATTCTTCAAACGCACCGTGCAAGATAGTAAGGTGAGTAAATACGGAAGAAAAATAAAAATGATGTTTATTTGAAAACAAATTGAATTATTTGGAAATTATTCAGAAAAAAGTCAAGATTTTTGTTTAATATTCAGAACGAAATCAAAAGATGTATATGTAGGATAATTTAACCACTTTTTTTTGTTCCAGCATTTCCGATGTGCTTTGCAATCCAACTGCCACGTAGACCAATCCTGCCGAAAGCGATGCCCAAGTTGTCGATTCCAAAAGTGTCTAGTGATGGGGATGAAGACGGACGGTACTGTAGAGAATGAAAATAAGCATACTTGTCAAAACTCGATCCGGGTAGGCCGGGGACGTGACCAAGCCTCAAAGTTCAAAACCAGTTTCCATAAAATCTCAAAAATGACCAATTTTCCATCGGGCCGGGTCTTAATATTGCTGACAAGTATGGAGTATGCATTTTGACAATAAAAAATTGTTTTTCAGTAGTACGTGCAGATAAAAAAAGAGGTGGAAGGAATAAATTCAACTCATACTACGTGATGGATCGAAAATGGAGAGTTGCTTTATCTATGGAGTCACAGCCAGAACCACGTTTCACGACAGCTGGAAATCAAGCTTCTATAGAGTAAGGTTATACCTTAGGGTTATAGAAACTCCAGATGAAGCATCTCCGCTATAGCAAAAATTTGCGTGAAATCAGCGCGAAATTCAAAAAAATATTATAGCCCCTCCACGCTATAAAAACGCGCTTTACTAGACTTCCGGTGACGCGGGAAAATAATTCGAGCTCATATGTACTAATTTCATATGACCATGTGTATATACATCACAACTAAACATTATTTTTTCAGTTCAACTGGTCAAAATGCACAAACTCAATATCACGATCCTACAAAAATAAGAACGGAATATGATGCACATCTTCAAAGTCTGAGCTCATATTCACTTTTTTCCCCAGCATTTTATCAACCACTGCCGCAAATGATGCCAATCACAACTAACACTCAATTTCTGGTACCATCCTCACCATCGAGTAAGTACCAAAACATATACTCGGATTTTCCAATCTCCTAATTTTCAGCCAGCACTCCATCCCCAATCCTCACACTCTGCTCTGCACCAACCGAAAGGACAGAGGTTTTCAGCAGCTCCATATGCAAAGCTATGCCAGATGACTCTGTCATACCACTAATTCTTTCTAGAACTGTCAATAATGACGCTCACGCGTTTGCAATTCAAGTTGCTGATGAAAATTTGCGAGAGATTGTCAACTGGGCGAAGCAAGATGAAACTTTCAGCAAGCTCGAGGTGAAAAAGTCGTTATCTAAGTATCAGACTTGCAACAATTTTTTTGAGAAAACCTTCTTGAGACTGATTTTCTGTACTGTAACAAAAAACTTTTGTCAAGGATTAAAAAAAAAAATCAATTTCGCGGCCGAAACGCAATGTTGTGAGTGTGTTGTGATTTTGGAGTGCAAGCGGAGCGAACGATATTCCAGCTGATTTGTTAACAAACAACATTTTTCAAGAGAAACTCGTGTTATAATTGATGAGATATATGCAAATATAACAAAAAACGTTGAAAACATCGATGAATTACAATTTTATCTCATAATTCAATGTTCCTCGTTAAAAAATCAGCAGGAATTTCATCCGCGCCGCTTGCAGTTTAAGCTCCGCCAACAACACCCTGCCGCACTTGCGTTAGGTCGAAACGTTATTTTTTCACAGTGTCATAAGAAATTAACTGAAGTAAAACCCATAATTTCAGTTGAATGACCAAACGAAATTACTGCAAACGTCCTGGATGACAATTCACATCATTGATATCACGAATGCAATGGTGTTGGGCACCGTTCATCCACGATACAACATCGGAAACGGAGAAGAGTAAGTTTCGACTAAACAATCTGTAAAATCAATCGTTTACAGAGTCTCCGTCGGCTTCATTGCACTTCTTGGTAACCAGAACTTGGTGTCTTCTTGGGAGAATATAGTAATCAGACTAAGGAACTTCGGATTCAACAAATACGACTACTGTGCTTTCCGTTGCTTGGCTCTACTCGACGAAGGACATAACGCCACTGTCAATGCGGGGAGGTTACAAATACTCCACGCTTGGAGTGAAGTCAGGTCGAACACCGCGTTTTTAGAAATCTTCAATCAAATCAGGTGAGCCCATAAAACTTTTTATATAGTTTACAACAGAATGTATTATTTCAGACATCTAGCCAGCATCTCAATTCAATATGTTTGGGGACTTCAATACACCCGTCCTTCCGTTTGGGCACTTCTCAATCCGAATACATCGGTTGCTCTTGAATTGATCAAAGCCAATTCCACCCGTTCATCTGGTGATACAGAAGTCACTTCAAGACAATTGCAAACTCCTTAAACGACTTTAAGACCTGTAGATGACTTCCTAAATTGTGTACATGACTTCCTAAATTGTTATTATCGGTTTGCGAATCCTTGCCGAGGAGTGTTAAAAGCGCATGAAAACCCCCGGAAAGGGTTTGTGAACCGATAATAAGAACACTGTGCTATCTGAAAAACGTTTTCATCAATTCTCTCACATCAAAACGTAATCTCCCATTCAACTTCATTTCCATACCTCCAATTTACATACATCCGTTCTTTATCTGAAATTTGAACGAAAATTTCTTTTATTACATTTGTATATACATTTCCAGTATTGCGTTCCCTGATTTCCATGTTTTACGACCCATGATCTTTCTCAAATATCACCACTGCCAATGATTCTCATAATTTCCTCCACACATCTCTCTTTCCTGCCCAAAACTAAGTTTCAATCAATTATTAAAATGCCAGAAATGCTTCCGTTTGTTAGTTCTTATGCCAGTGTAATTATAGCAAACTTTATAGAAATAAAAAAATGACTCACGTATGTTTTTTTTTCTTAATTTTTTGCATAAATTCAGCTATAACAAATGTGAAAAAAAACCCGTGAACTTTGAAAAAAATTCAGAGAAAAATGAAATATTTCTCACGTTCCTTTGAACTAACGTCAATGCCTAATCAACTGTTCCATATTCTTCCATTCACTTCCAGAAAATCCACGTCTCCATCAGTTATCGATTTTTCTTCTATCCAAAGAGAAGATGTTGCTGATATATAAATAAATAAATTTGTTTATTTCATCAAAGGGTGGGAACCACTGACACGTGAAAATGAATTAATTTTGGGAGTTACATGAAAGAGATGGTTAATAAAAGGGGAAAGTACATACATAACTGATAATGGACCTACTCTATAGGTAGCAAAAAAACAAAGCAAAAAACTACTTTTTAATAAAGAAAAAATAGTTTTTATATTCCGAAGTTTCCACTAATCATCGACAATAATTAAATCGCGAAGAATAATGTGAGTATGAAGACATCTCCAGGTTCCATCATTTTCAGAACGTGGCGGAAGGGCACGACGGGTAGAGCGATTAGTTTGAAAGTGGGTACTTGAGCCATTGGAGTTTTGGGGAACCAGAGGAAAAAATAGTTTCAGTACAGAAAAAATGAAGAGTGTGGAGCAAAGAAAATATGTGCGATGAGACGCGGGAAAAGAGATCAATAAGGATGGTTGTGTATGACTGAGGATTTATAATGTGCAACGACGGTCACACGTGTTCACTCCGCATCGCCATTTGTGTCTTTTTTTGGTTATTTTCTTTCTCCTGGTTTTCTACATTTGTCAGTTGGTAAAGAAAGTCTTTCTCTGCGTTTTTGTTTTTGTTTTTCCACCATTACATATTTTTCAACCTACAGTATGAACTTGTCCAGCTTGTCCCGTTCAGGGTTGAGCGGAATTCGCCTTCCGCCTACCGCTTTTAGCCAAAATTTGTTTAGCTCTGCCTTCCGCTTTTTAAAGTATATACAATTCGAAAGTACCTGGAACTAAATTTATAGACCGTTTGAAAGACGTTTTTGAGTGTTTTGAGTATGATTTTTGAAAAGTTGTTTTCAAAATTCCATTTATCATCTTTTTTACATTTCTATCAGTCAAACATCTGCGCGGTGAGATCTTATTTCATAATGAACTGTGTCTAGTTTGATCGATGTTGAAGGTCAGATTAGAAACGGGGAACTTTGTGTAACAAGGATAGTCTAGTCCCCCCCCCTTTTCCCGTATGCTGTGGTGTCGCGTCTGCTTGGACGCGACTGTGGAATACAATGGTCACGTGAAATTGGTTCTTGTGATCTTAAAATAGAATACTCATAACCACATGTGTTCCTCCAGACAAGACATTTCTCTTTCTCTGATTCCTCTTCAGAGTTGAGTAGCTCCTCCCCTTCTTGAAAAGATAAGATCTCTTTAGGCTTGTTCCCTTACTTTCCGCAACTTTTCTAGTTCACAAACTTTTCCAAAATTCAGTCCCTGGTATTATAGAGCCCGTAGATTCTGAATCTGAATTAAAATTCTGGTAAATGTAACTGTGAGCCCAGTTATGGCACGTCAAGTTTTTTCTATGGTTACCTTGACACGCGGTTGGTCAAAAGTTTTAACCATAAGTGATATATGGGAGAAAAAAGCTTAACCATAGGTAAAGTTTGACATGTCATAACTCGACAGACAGGGAGATTTACCACATTTTCTTCTGATTGCACATTATATTTGAATTATCCACCCATTTTCAGGTTTCCTTCTCAATTGACAGAAGTTGATGAAATGGAGTCAAAGAAACCAGAATTTGAAGGAAAGATATGCCCAGTCTGCGGTGATCGAGTATCCGGATACCACTATGGCATTTTGACTTGTGAAAGTTGCAAGGTTAGTTATTTGAATTCTTTCAGGTTTCCTTGGTTGTGAAAGCCCGGATTTTGACGCCAAATTTTTTCTGAGTTGCGTTACGAGTGCGTCGCGGTTTATATTAAAAGATACGACAAATAAACGTAAAATTTGAATTTTCTGATCAGTCAAGTCTTTTTTGACACTTGGGCGACGGAGCGCATTTCCGCGACCATACGCCTCGCACTGCTGTGATAAGGTCGTTTGTAGTAAGGAAATTGAAAGACACGTATAGGTCGGCACAGTTCTTGCAACTGCGCTCTACCGAAATGCTGTTGAAAATGTCTCTTTTTCTATGAGTCTCTTAATTTTGCACACAGTTTTCTTGGGTTTCGGTAGATCGTAGTTGTAAGAAGCATGCCGTGCTAATAAATATTATTTTTTATAGATATTTACTGATTTAATTTTTTTAATGGTTGAAATTTGTATTTTTTCTACAGGTATTCTTCAAACGCACTGTGCAAGATAGTAAGGTGAGTAAAGACAAAAGAAAAAATATGTTTATTTGAAAACAATTTGAATTTTTTCGAAAATTATTTTGAAAAAGTCAAGTTTTCGACTTAGTATTGAAAATGCAAAGTCCGATTTTGACTTCTTTCTTTCCTCTTTAGCTTTTTCAATATTTTTCTAATATTCCAGCATTTCCGATGTTCTATGCGATCCAACTGCCACGTAGATCAATCCTGCCGAAAGCGATGCCCAAGTTGTCGATTCCAAAAGTGTCTAGTGAAGGGGATGAAGACGCATGGTACTGTAGAAAACAGAAATGAGCATATTAGTCAAGGCTCAGCCCAAAGAACAATTTTTTGTAAAAATCTTTTTGACATTTTTTCCACTTTTTATCGAAAATATTATCATTTCAAGACCATCAAATTTAGAATCTCTTTAAGATACCGTATAAAATTTTCAAAAAAAAAAACAAATTATGGGCGTGGCCTAGCCTCAAAGTTCAAAACCAATTTCCAGAAAATCTCAAAAGTGACCTATTTTTGACGTTACTTTTCGCGCACTTCTGAATCCTATGCGCTGAAGACTTTTATACCGCCAGATTCGGGATCTCCTTTGAATTTTGACTTCAACAGAAAATTTTCAACAAACTGCTTCTGATGTACGTGGCTTAGCGTCAAAGTAGCAAGTTTAAATTCTCGAAAAATCTTAAAAACTACCAATTTTTGACGTCACTTTTCGGGTTCTTCTGAATCAGATACTTTAACATTTTTGGTACCATCAGATTCAAAATCTTTTTAATATTCTAAATCCAAAAGTGAATCCCAAAAAACTCGAATTGTGGGCGTGGCCTAGCCACAAAGTCCAAAAAAAAAATTCCAAAAAATCTCAAAAGTGACCGAATTTTATCAGACCTGCTTTACTTTTGCTGACAAGTATGGAGTATGCATTTTGACAATAACAAATTGTTTTTCAGTAGTACGTGCAAATAAAAAAAGAGGTGGAAGGAATGAATTCAACTCATACTACATAAACGATCGAAAAGAGAGAATTGCTTTATCTATGCAGTCACAGCCAGGACCACATTTCACGTCAGCTGGAAATCAAGCTTCTAGAGTGTAAGTATCAGTGTAAATATCACAGGGTTGTAGCAAGTCCAGATATAGCTTCTGCGCTCCAACAAAAATTTGCGTGAAATCAGCGCACCTTGTGTATATTGAACTAAACATTATTTTTTCAGTGCAACTGGTCAAAATGCACAAACTCATTATTATGATCCTACAATTTTTCCACTGCCGGAAATGATGCCAATCACAATTAACACTCCATTTCTGGTACCATCCTCACCATCCAGTAAGTACCAAAGCATATACTTGGGTTTTCAAATCTCTTAATTTTCAGCCAGCAGTCCATCCCCAATCCTCCCACTATGCTCTACACCAACCGAAAGGACAGTGAACCAGTTTTTCAGCAGCTCCATATGCAAAACTATGCCAGATGACTCCGTCATACCACTAATTCTTTCTAGAACTGTCAAAAGTGACGCTCACGCGTTTGCAGTTCAAGTTGCTGATGAAAATCTGCGAGAGATTGTCAAGTGGGCGAAACAAGATGAAATGTTCAGCAAGCTCGAAGTGAGAAAACTCGTTATCTAAATATCACACTTGCAACATCAGAATTTTTTTAAAGTTTTAACAAGGATTAAAAAATATGATTTTTGCGGGCTGACACGCAAGTACGGCAGGGAGTTCAAAAATTTGGAAAAACGTTGAAAACATCGAAAATACAATTGTATCTCAAAATTCAATGTTCCTCGTTAAAAAACCAGCAGGAATTTCATCCGCGCCGCTTGCAGTTTTAGCTCCGCCCACAACTCCGCACTTGCGTTTCAGCCGGCGAATTCTTGTCGAAACTTTTTTACTAAAGTAAAACCATTAATTGCAGTTGAATGATCAAAGGAACCTACTGCAAACGTCCTTGTTGACAATTCACATTATTGATATCACGAATGCAATGGTGTTGGGCACCATTCATCCACAATACAACATCGGAAACGGAGAAGAGTGAGTTTCGACTTATTAATCTGTAAAATCAAACTTCAAATTTCGGCCCGGCTTCAAGAAAAAGTACCTAATTTTTTAACGAATTTGATAAATTTTTAGAAGATTTTACATCAAAAAATACAATTTCTAAATTCATAACTAGCTTTTGCTTGAATTCTAAAGTATAGTCAAAAATTCAAAAGGTTTTAAAATTTCGTTCGAAAATTAGTTATAAAACTGCTTGAATTTCAAACCCGGCCCGTGACAAGTCTGTGCAAAATAAATCGTTTACAGAGTCTCCGTCGGCTTCATTGCACTTCTTGGTAACCAGAACTTGGTGTCTTCTTGGGAGAATATAGTAATCAGACTAAGGCACTTCGGATTCAACAAATACGACTATTGTGCTTTCCGTTGCTTGGCTCTACTCGATGAAGGACATAACACCACGGTCTATGCGAAGAGGTTACAAGTACTCCACGCTTGGAGTGAAGCCAGGTCGAACACCGCGTTCTTAGAAATCTTCGATCAAATCAGGTTAGCAAATGAAACTTTTTATATGGTTTACAGCTAAATTCATTATTTCAGACACCTAGCCAGCATCTCAATTCAATATGTTTGGGGACTTCAATACACCCGTCCTTCCGTTTGGGCACTTCTCAATCCGAATACATCGGTTGCTGTTGAATTGATCAAAGCCAATGCCACCTGTTCATCTGGTGGTACAGAAGTCACTTCAAGACAATTGCAAACTCCTCAAACAATTTATGCACATGTAGTGCACATGACTTCCTAAGTTGTTTTTATCGGTTTGCGAATCCTTGCCGAGGAGTGTTAAAAGCGCATGGAATTTGTTCGGGTGAGTATCTTAGTTAAATGAATAAAAAACCTATTTTACTACGGTTTTTCATGCTTTCAACTACGAGACCCCTCCGAACAAAATCCATGCGCCTTTAAATTCCTTGCAAGGATTCGTGAACCGAGAATAAGAACACTGTGATATCTGAAAAACATTTTGATCAATTCTCTTACATCAAAACGTAATCTCCCATTGAATTTCATTTCCATATCTCAAATTTACATACTTCCGTTCTTTATCTGAAATTAGAACAAAAATTTCTTCTATTACATTTGCATATACATTTCCAGTATTGTGTTCCCTGATTTTAATGTACATAATAATGCTTTATAACCTATGATCTTTATCAAATATCGACACTGCCTATGATTCTCATAACTTCCTCCACACATCTCTCTTTCCTCTCTCCCACCCAAAACTTCGAAATCATTTTGCAAAATGAACATTTTAAAATCTATTATTAAAATGCCACAAATTGCTTCGTTTGTTACTTTCTATTTCAGTGTTATTATAGCAAACTCTATAGAAATAGAAATTACTCTCGTATGTTTTCTCTTTTTTCCTTGTTTTTTTGCATAAATTCGACTATTAAAAATGTAAAAACCGTGAACTTTGAAAAAATTTCATTAAAGTTTTTGAGCTTAGAGTCTTCATCTGGACCGGTTCGCTGACACGAGGAAATAACAATACAACAATACAACGGCTTTTTCGAAAGAATAAGGTAAGTATGAACCCATCTCCAGGTTCCATCATTTTACGTGTCGGAAAGGCACGATGGGTAGAGAGAAAAGTTGGAAAGTCGATACCGGGAGTTGAGCCATTGGAGTTTTGGGAACCTGAGGAAAAAGTTGTTTCAGTACAGAAAAAATGAAGAGTGTGGAGAAAACTACATGTGTGCGATGAGACACGGGAAAAGAGATCAATAAGTATAGTTGTGTATGACTGAGGATGCAAAATGGCCCCCGTACACACGGTTAAGGAAGAGGAGTGTACACCGGTCGGGGGCCCGTTAGTGCGGAGTGTCGTTGCGCGTATAGTTTATTACAGTGTGCACCGACGGTCGTACGTGTTCACTCCACACCGCCATTCGTGTCTTTTTTCGGTATTTTTATTTTTCTCCTGGTTTTCCACTTTTGTGAATTAGTGAAGAAAGTGTTTCTCTGCGTATTTGATTATTTTTAAACTGATTTGAATAATTATTCATTTAGAGAATGCCGAACGCACCGATCGACTCTCCACCGCCAGAACTCTTCTTTTTTGCTTTGTCTCCGGGAGACGTTTTAGTAGAAGGTTTGTTTTTGTCAATGTTTTCTTCCATAACGCTCAAAAACTATTTCCAGTGCCAACGTCACCTGCCGACGACTCGTCACGTTGTTCGTCGCTGCCACCACAAGCCGACTCCCAGCCAAGTCCAGCTTCGCCAGTCTTCGTTTCTCTTTCCGGCTCAGGTCAAGGTGAGCGCATAGTGCTATACAGTACCGGACAAAAAGGTATCAACTCTGGCTGTTTTCAGTGGAAAATGACCAACTAAAAGAGTGTGTAATTCTAATTCTGAATGTCACACCAGGAAAATTTTTATTGAATCATATAAATTGAACGTAGAGCTCCATTTTTGAAGGCTTCAACTTTTTTGTACGAACGCTCCCTAGAGAGTTATGGTCATTTTAAGACGGCAGCTCTAAAATCGCACTAAATCGCACTGGAATTGGTCGATTTGAGATAGAAATTACTTTGTCAATATGTAACTTGCTAAGGTGTGTCAGTAAAAAAAAGTTGTCAACTACAAAAATGAAGTTCAACCCTTGATCTGTATGATCCATTAAAAGTTATTTTGTTATGATATACTTTTGGCCGGTACTGTACCATGTGTGCAATACAAAATCGATATTACAGGCAACTCATCCATGCCAACAACACCATCTTTCCAACATCTTACTCTGAATACCCCCGTCAAAGTGTCGGCTGTCAGCGTCACCCCTAACTTCCCAGAAAAAGGTGAGCGCATAGTACCATATAGTTACAGCTAAAAGACGCTGGTCGCTTGACGTTTTTCAACCAACTAAACTATTCTGAAAATTTGACAAAGCAATCATAAAATTTCAGACTCTACACCACGCCGGAGATTCATGCAAGTGAGCAACAGAGCACGCTCTCGCCCTCGCGGCCAATCTCAACGAGACGAAGTGTTGAAGAGCGCTGAGAAGAAGATGTTGACTCCAGGGAAGAGAAGTGCTGAAACTGGCTTCGCTCCAAAAGGTTAGTTTTTTCAGAAATACATATTCAGTGACCTCGTGTTGAACAAAAATTGATAAATAAATTTCTTTCAGCCAGTCACCGTCGAGTTTTGTTTCAAGGGAGCCGCCAACATGATCCACCATCGAGCAGCCAAGACAAACCATCAAGCAGCCAAAGGAATGTCTGTGAGGAGGACGATGAGCCAAAGAGAAAAACTCCAAGAAAGACTATTTAAATGCATCTTGTCCCCAAGTTCCCTGCCTAACGAAGCTTTTAATTACATCTGACTAATTCATTACTTTCCGTTTTACTAGTAGAATCAAGTATTTATTTCCCCTATCTTCCGCAAATCTCTAAGTTTTTATTTATTCACCCAAAAAGATCCCCAGTGCCATATCAAGTATTTTAGACATTTTTCTGTTTTAAGGTCCCTTATTATTGCATAAATTTGTGAGTATTTGCCGCAGAAAATGCCAACAAAAATTAAAGTTGAAGAGAGCAAGTAATCAATTCGTAGATTTTTTAGTGGTCAGGGACGAATAATACTAGTTTCACACATTGCTAAACATCGTTTCAAAGCTGTCAAAAAGGGATCTATATTAACTTTTCTAACAGACTAGTGCACCTTCGTAGCATTTTTGGACCCTGCATTCAACAGATCCAAAAACAGACAGAGTTGGAAAAAACTGGTCTACTGCAAAATAAAGGAAAGTAAAATGTTGCCAGAACGATGTTAACTACAAACGAAATACAGTAGCGAGCATAAGTAAGCACCCCTTTACACTTTTATGTGTAACTCAGCTGAATTGTGTCCGTTTTGCATAAACTTTTTTTTAAATGTAGCCAAAGTAATCAGCAATATTAATATTTGTTTTTTGAACAACTTCCGTGACTGATTTTTCTGATAATCAATTTTTTCTGATCTTGATTTAAAATTTCGAATCAAACTTTTTACTTTCCTCTCGAAGTTATTAAGTTTTTTGTTTGAAAAAATTGGAAACAACCTAAATAAACAGAAAATTATATTTTCTTAAACCCTGATCATCATGTTAGAGCTCCAGAAGTCAAAAGTAGTGAGTTTTCTAACCGACTGGCTCACATTCGTAACGTTTTCAGAACTTTCAACAGATCCAAAAATGGACAGAGTTGGCAGGGAGACTTAATTCTATTTGAAAAAATGGGAGGTAGATAATAAGAATCAGAGGAGAAAACAGGAATATTGTGGGTGTGCTGATCTGGAAAAAATGATTGAAAAAAGCGCCGTAACCTTTCTAGCTTACGAGCCTGAAGATGGTTCGATTAGGTGGAAGAATGTTTCATATTCAGTTTTGATGAATTCTGGCTTTTCAGTACGGAGTGATGATTTTTTGTAGATGGAAAATGCATTCGAAAATGGAAGAGAAAATTGCTAATTTGTCTGTTGCACAGAAGCATCATCATAAACAGTTATTCAAAGCTTTAGTGTTCCAGTTGTGATACTCCTAAAGTCTAGAAAACGTTTCTAATCTTTTTTTCCAGATCAGTACACCCACAATATCCCTGTTTTTTCCTATGATTTTCATTATCTATCTCCCATTTTTTCAAACTGAATTTAGTCTCCTTGCTGTTGCGATAATGATTTTGTTCAATATGTATCCAGCGTTAGACTCATTTATTATATTACTTATTGTTACGGAGTTTAGAATTGCTGCAGAAAGTGGGATAGATAGTGGATGTTAATAATTGACATATCAAATTCGTTTCAGAAATGTTAAATGTTGTGATGAGACATTCTTCAACAGTGTTTTGCGCAAAGAGTAACAGCACCTCTCGAACTACGGACAAAGTAAGCTGAGAACTATTTTGTGATTTGATTTTTTCCATTTGCATCGGCGGCTTTTCTGGTTACATCTGCAGCTAAAGTTGAAGTGTCACACTTTTAAAAACTTTATTTTTCACACGATGTTTCATTTCCACTCTCCAATTAAATGCTCTAATTAATATGTATTCTGAGCTATGATAAACAATTAGTAATTATATTTGTTTGTAAAATTTTTACCTGTATTATTCTGTTTCATCTTCAAAATAGCGCTTATCTCATCAGCAAAACCAAATCAGATAAATCCCAAAGTAAAAAAAAGAGGATGACATGTTCAGACTACCTGAAGTGTGTGATAGTTTGGCTGGTCTCCCTTTTGATATCGAGATCAAATCCTTTTTAGATGGGTACAAATGATATTTCCTTTGTCTACAATTTAAAAAAAAGACTAACTAACTAACCAAATTCTCTTTTGAATTACGGGTTTTGATTGAATGGCTATTCCATACTGTGTTGTCAACTGTTCCATGCTTTGCATTCATTTGACAACTTGAAAGCACTTTAATGACTCCCGAAGGTTTTGCCCACAAAACTAGAGTCATTAAATGCTTTTATTATTTCCGGTTTACTATATTTCCCATTTTACCGTGTTAAATTACGTTAAAACTGCTCATAAAGCAAACCACACTCACAATAATTATATTTGAATGCCCGCGCTTTTGTGCGGGCATCCACGCAGTGAGGGGCACCCACGCAGTCGACTATATAAGGCGACCGCGCGCCCTCACTCGAGTTTCCAATACCACTTGGTAATTCACTATAATTATTCTCTACTATTCGCGGTGTCCCGTGTCGGTGTTAATTCCGACCAGTGCCCGCTATTCACTGAAGCTCTTCAATCCGTATAACACGGACAGAAAGGTAAGACTGAGTGTAAAAGTGTGTAAACTTGCTCCCAAAAACGTCTTCCCCTCATAAGGGTTTTTGTATGCTTTTCTCCCTAAAATACTTTCAATCCCGGAACATCACTTCGGCCGCTCCATCGGACCACCCTTTCGTTTAATATTGTTCCTTAATATTCCTTTCAATAAATTGGGATTCGTTTAAACCGTGTACTGTTATCTGCTTGCATAGCTTATCACACCGCTACCTCACCTAACAGACATTTCACTTAACTCCCCGGACTTGGGTGGGCCCGCCGACGCCCGCTAGACCCACTTGTCCACATGGTGCATAGAACCGGTTCATTTACCCCTAAAAAGGTGAATGTAAGGTGGATTACCCCGAAAACAAGGGTCCGTTCAAAAAAGTTATCAACTACAAAAATGGAGCTCTATGTTTGAAAAAAATGCCAAACAGGACGCAAGCACCAAACTAATGGCATTACTCGAAAGTTTTCATTATTTCTCTCTGGTCGATATTTCAACATTTTCACATGTTAAGGGCAACGAAAAAAAGAAAAAAAGAAACATACTTTCCGAAAAGGATATGGGTCACACGGAAGCGGAGATTTATCGAGTACAACTGACGTTTAGTGTTGCAATTCTTAAGATACTGATCAGTCACCCTTAGATCCCAACGCATCCGCGAGATATCGTGGGAAATGATTAGATCAAGCGATAATTCATAAAAAATAGTGTCATGAGACCTACCTTCAAATTTAAAATACTTTTCTTCTACGTATTTACCAGTTATTTCAACTCTTATGCATGGTTTAAGACAGTTTTCCGGTATTGTACTCAATTAATTTACAAAATAAAGCATTCACATTTTTCCAGGAACTTTCCAGTTTTCTTCTTTTTTAAAAATTTTCAATCTGTTAGCTCCAATTATATCATATCTTCATTTTACAGAGAATAACTGGATATGGATACCTCATTAGACTATGCAATGGAAAACCTCGTTATCAGTAACCGAACATCTTCGACACCAGAAAATTCAGATGTTTTGGAAGTTGATGGGAAGTTTATCCGGGAAGACGTATGTTATTTAATTTTTTTTGTTGATGATCATTACCTATAACTAGTAATCAACAAGGGGGTTTTAGTTTTTGATGAAATGAGCTTTGATCTTTGCTGCATTAATTCTGATTAGAGCAAAAACACAATTTTCGTGCGCTTCAATGGGTTCAATACGTCTGATGAAACACAATTTTTTTGAATGACTACCCATCTTTTCTATTTACTTCTTTTTCTTTTCCCGCCAAACCTCCCTTCTTCATTTTTATCTTCATACCATATAGTTTGTAAGGAAAGAATGACATGATCAGATATAATCGGTTTTGACAGAAAAATGCAAAGAAAGAAGAAAAATAGAAAAAAGGGGAGACATGAAAATGTTGCGACCACCCCCGTTTCTTATCTTCTTTTTTGTTGAGAGAATGGGATAGTGAAAAGTAATGAATGGGTCTGAACGAATAGGAAGTTGTTGGCGGCAACTTACATTATGAGTAATGAGTGAACAAAATTGGAAACATTAGATGGGACTGTTTTTTTTTCGAAAAAGTAGTTCGAAACATCATTATGATACCAAAGGTTCAGATAATTTCGGTTTCAACAAGGTTTCCCACCTTTTCATCATTTAAAAAGGAAAACCTCTTCAGACGGAAAAAAATGGACATTGAAGAAAAGACACCTTCCTATCTCTTTTCATTTTCTCTCTCGTCGAATAAATGCTAGAAAGATGATATTGGAACGGAGAAGGGAGAGCAGAAAGAGAAAAAAGAAAATAGAAGAAAAAAAGAATAGAAACTTTCGATCAGACAGTCGCTTCAAACCTTCACAATTATTTACTTGTACAACATTTACTTTTTTTTCTTCAGTCTAATTTTCTTTTCTTTTTTGGTCATTCATTATCACCTATAGATGGTAATGATAATGAATGATTGGAATTATTAGTAGTTAGAAGAAATTCATACTGATTTCATAACTTCCAGATTCCCATCATCTCCAATCTTTCTCCTCGGAAGATGACCACCGAAATTCAATGCTACTATTGTAAAGAGCTAACATTTTTTCCGTCACTCGACGAACTGGAAGCTCATATTGCATTCGATCATTTGGGGCTTGCACCGTACGAGTGAGTGGACCATATCCTTATCACAATTTTAACATTTGACAGAATCAAAAATCCAAAACATGTGCGTTGTTCAAAACACAAAGAACAAGCACAAAATAAATGGAAAAGCATATAAGACTTCTGTGCAGCAGTTTGCGACAGTTGCGAATTTAATAGGAAGTTCTCAACTTCGAGAGCGTCTTTTGACTCTACTATTAGTCCAATGATAACAATTGTTAGTGATATTGGTAGATTAAAGATAGAGCTACATTTTTGTAGTTGGCAACTTTCCTGTATGGTCCTTATCTAAAAAATTATGGTTACCTTACGTAACCAGTTCAAAAATATTACTCTTCGCGCCGAACTGGGTTTACCTATTGCATCTAGAGGTGTAAAAATGTTGTCGACTACAAAAGTGGAGTACTGGTCATAGAGTTCATGTCTCACTAAAATCAATGCTCTTGGACAAAGTGATACGATAACAATAATTAATTTCAAAAATTAATTATTCAATTGATTATTCAGTTTTCAGATGTGAAAGCTGCAAATACGCACGCTTCCCCACCGAATATGCACTAGCCTACCATTCGAAGGACATACACAACACAGAAACATTTATGGTAATTCAGAAACACAAAACCTATATACATTAAGAAATTTCCAGATGAAAATTCGGTACAACAAAGAAGTATTTAAGAATGTGAGCATTCTTAAAAGTATAATGTTACGCTACTACAGTACCCACACACCAACGCCTGTTTCTGTTCCAAGTACAAGTGAGAAACTGGAGACTATGAGTGGGATTAATGTGAAGGTAGACGGCGAAAAACAAGAGACTCCATCCTCGTCATGTTCTCAGTCATCAACCTCACCTATGTGCTCTCCATCCGAATTCAAAGAGCCAGCTTTTTCGATCAAAAATATTTTAACCTGAAGTATAGTTTTCTTTACCAGTTTCATTTTTATAAGTGTGAATTTTATATGAAAAATTATGTTTATTGTTACTTACCAAAAATTGCACAAATAAAGTTTGAAATTTTTCTACTAAATGATATGAGAACTTTTAAATTAACACTTATTCCATGAAATGCATAAAAATTGAAGAAAAAAAAGATATTTGATAGAGATAAATGTAGAAGAGCTTAAAAACAGAGTTGGCTGGAATGATAAGATAATATTTGATAAGATAGGGATAAAAGAGAAAGGAAAAAAACAAATGTGGAGAAAGAAAACAGTTCGAAAAAGTAAAAAAAAGGAGGAGATAATTAATGAAAAATGGACTCGGCTCTTATCAGAAAACATTTATTTAGCAACATTTTTATTGACAGCTAGGAATTTGATAACGTATTCGGTTGGCGTCTTCCAATTAGTTATTTGCACATTGAATGGAATAAATGCTTTTTCCAACTGAGTCGTCATAACTCTGAATGTTCATAAAGTTTAGAGGTTTTTTGTAATTTGCATTTTAATCTTCTTACCCTTTTATTTTCTTGCACTCATAAAACTTTTTGCAAGTGCTGATCATTGTCATCCATCTAGATGTATTCATCGTACTGAGGACTAAATAGTTTCCGGGAACTCGGCTTGAAAGAATCCAATAAGAGATAAACCGTGTGAAAGTTTCGGAACAGTTTTTTTCAATATTTCTTATAAAAATTTCTGGATTCGGAAGTTCCGCCAAAAATGGATGCCAACGTTGTGTTGTGTGATGCGATGACAACACAAATTTATTGATCTTTGCCACAATTTTCCTTTGCAATATTTCCCGTTCATGAAGAACTCGAATTTCCTGGGAACTCAAAGGAAAACAAGATTTCTTAATAAAAAATTCCAAACGTTTGAAATTTTGCGTTGTTCCAATGCACAGTTTCAATATGTTTATATATAACTTTAAATTCTTTGGGAATGGCAAACGTGAACCGTCCGTCACTTCTAGTTGATGCACCTTGACTGGTGTGCGGCGTTGTCCAAAAACTAACTTATTGAAATATTTCAATGATGTAGTACCGTCTTTGATGTTAAAGAGTCGTAGCACAGTGGTTTTGCCATTTGTGATTGCCACACAAAATTTTTCCGTTGGTACCTTAGAATTAACAACTTTGCTTGTGTTATTCCTATTAACATCTCCAGCAGAAATCTTCAATTTAGAAAGGTTGTCCTTGAGTTCGCGCACAGATGAATCCTCTTCAGCACCTCCTTCTCTGTTGTCTTGGAGAAGCGATTCCGGATATCCAACTTTTGGCACTATTTTGACTACGCCGAATCGATAAGTGATATTATTTATAGTACATTTACCATAGATATCAGTACCATGGATAACCAATTGATCGACTTCAAATGGGACAGTCTTCTCCAAACCGCGGATGAATGGAACACGATTACATATGTGAAATCTGAAATTTGAATCCTGTCACTTCAGAAAATAATTTTCCAAATTACAGTACCGGCCAAAATGATATCATATTTTGTCTTTTCCGTTGAAAATGCTCAATGTTAAGAGTGTGTCATGGTAAAACTAACTGTCCCACTAAATAGGTTTTTATGGATGAAACAGACCAAGAGTAGCAGGCTCTCTAGCAGGTTACATATCGATAAAGTAATTTCTCCCTCAAGTCCACCGGTTTTAGTGCGAAATAGCGCGATTTTTGAGCTGTCCACTCAAAATTAGTATAACTCTCTAGAAAGTGTCCGTATAAAAGCGTGATCAACTACAAAAACAGAGCTCTACTTTCGATATGTTTGATCCATAAAAAATTTACTTTGTGGGACAGTTAGTTTTGCGATGACACACTCTCAAAGTTGGACATTTTCAATTGAAAAAGTCAAAATATGATATCATTTTGGCCGGTACTGTAGTTCACTCACCTTCTATTAGCTTCTATCAACGGCAACAAGCACTTGATAGTTTGATAAGAGAGAGACACCGGTTCCATGATACTCTTATTCAAGAATAAAACTCGATTAGAATAGGGTAGTTAGAAAGGCAGTCGGTATGTAGAAATAAGTCTGGTGGAGGGAAAAGATTAGGCAGTGGGCTGGGGCTATTGGTTTGTTTGTGGATAACGGACGATAAATACATACGATGTGGGACGGTTTCCTTCCCAGCAGCTGTTGTTAATTGCACTACTGAAGACTTGAATGCAATATCTGTCACTCAAAAAACAGTAATGAAACATCTTACTAGGGAAGGATCCCGAGTCAAGATGGAGTTACAGGTCGAGATATATATCACTAGAACCAAAATTTTGCGCTGATTTTAAATCTGTATTCCAATTTTGCTAAACGATCTCGTAAAAAAAGTTATTCGCGTTTTTGTGGCTTCTCAGTGCAAAAATGAGCATTTTCAAGACTCCCAAAATTAACGTTTTTCTTATTTTTTCAATTTTTTTTGTTTTGTACGTGCAGTTCCAATCATGTAAATTGTAATGTTTGTGTTGGAACTTCAGAAAATTTTCAGACAAATTTTTTGTAGATGGGTCATTTTTGAAAATTTAAGAAACTCCACAAAAAAAATTCTGAAAATAAATTCCGAAATCAAACTATGCCAAAACCATTTTTACAATAAGAAAAATGTTAATTTTGGGAGTCTTGAAAATGCTCATTTTTGCACTGAGAAGCCACAAAAACGCGAATAACTTTTTTTACGTGATCGTTTAGCAAAATTGGAATGCAGATTTGAAATCAACGCAAAATTACGGTTCTAGTGATATCTATCTCGATATGTAACTCCATCTTGACTCGGGATCCTTCCCTAGTTAGACCACTTCGAGTTGTCGGATGACATAATCCTCAACAGAATTTGTTTATTCAGATACATCCTAAGGTACTAAAGCAGAGACTGTTCTATATACCAAATGCATATGTACTATTCAACTTTCGTATAATATGTAGATCAAGAATGTTGCTTCATTTTTGTAGTCGACAACTTTTCTATACTGTCTCTCTCTAATAAGTTACTGGCCAACACAGTAAGAGACCCACAAGACTATAGATAACTGCTTAGAAAGTTTCCGTACAAAAAAGTTGTCAATTACAAAAATGAAGCTTTAACTTTGATCTACAAGAATTACTCACAATGATTAATATTGAGTAATAATAGAATCAGGACACGCTCAGAAAGAATGGTAGTCTTTATAAAATTCGCAACTGTCGCAAATCGCTGCTCAGTAGTCTTATGTGTCTTCTTAATCCATTTTGTGTTTGTCTGATGTGTTTTAAACAACCTTTTGTTTTCTGATTCTGTCAAATTATCTGAAAAACTGGAACAATCAATATCTACACCTCGAATTTTACCACTAAACTTGCTAGAGTCGCGAATTTCTCGTAGTTTTGTATGTTTTCTTGGAAAAACTGTAATAGAAACGCACCCGCTAGCAAGAGTTTGGAGCATTTTATCTTGACTGTCTTTGACAATATGAACATTATTTCGACCGACGAAATATTCTATGAGTATTGTGCTATATTTTGTCAGTTATCGGCGTTTTGATATTTCCCCTGGAAACCGAGATATGCCGCTGCAAACAGTTCCGTTTTGTTGTTATTTTATTCGTATATTATATCAGTATCATGTTTTATATACAAATACCTTCCAACTTATTGTCTTCGCATCTTCGATTTCCCAATTCATATTCACATTGGAACAAAACTGCATTATTGTGTTATAATTCCCTCCACATATAGAATCTCTAATCCTCTCTTCTCTAGCAACCAACCCAACGCAACGATATACATTAGGAGGGTACAACCTGCAACGTACCGTTAAACAAAACACGTCATCTATTAATTTCACCCCCCCCCCCCCCATTGCCGATCTTTCTATCGGAGTGGTCCGTGGCCCTACAGTCTCTGCGTGTTTGTGGCCAGCCAACGTTCTCGTCGTATAACACACACTACAACGTAGCATGAAGAGAGCGCAGACAGCACGAGGAAAGCGCACAAATCTCTACTGGCATGTTAATTGATTCTTGACGCATTTTTGGTTTTCGCTATTTTTAATATGGTAAAAGTTGTATTTCCGCTTCAAATCCAAGCTAAATTCTTTCAAAAACCAAGAAAAACTGTTAATTATTTTTCAGTTAACTTTTTTCAGATAAATACGCTTAATTTGATGCTAAACTTCACTCATGGTGCTACGACTTCTTCCATTCCTCGAAAAAATACATGTCGTGACTTTTCCACTCAAAGTGAGTTGTTTCTAATCTTAAACTCGAAAAAAATAATTTTTTTGCAGAAACTCTGAAGATATTGCACGTGAGCAGCGACCAGCTGTTGAAATTTTTACATATCGTGTCCTTCCACCTCGATTCGAATTTTCAGCAAGTAAGCACTGGGAATAATCAGCAATATTGAATAAAACTGTGATTTACAGATTTCCCAATAATACATGAAAATGTTGAAAGATGCAAGATGGTAGAGTTTCTTGCCATTACAGCTGCCCAATCATTGCAGCGACGCTAAAAGGAAATAAACTTCAAAACAAACGCATGTTGTTGGAGTTCACCAGTGAAAGATGACTCCTTTGGATTTGACGGGGCGTGTTCATGACAGAATTTCCAATAATTGTTCTTTCGCTCGCAGAAAGGTATGTGACATCAAGTTTTTGATAAAAATATTTGTTAATTTAAGCGTTTTTAGGATTTCACTCTCAACCCAGTCAGGCTGTTGAAAGGAACATTTGGATGTAGACAGTTGAAGGCGACAAAGAAACATTCATGTTTGGATTTTATGATTTGATGAGTGAGAAGACGTTGCTAGGGTTTCAAAGGGCTTTCCGAAGCATCAGCTAATTTCAATCTGCTAAAACAAAAGGGATTTCAAGAAGTTCACAATATTCAAAAGCTCCTGATTGTCGAAGTGAATTGGAAAGGTGATCATCAACGAAAATTGTTCTGCTCAAACGTGTTTCTGCCGCAACAATATAAAATTCTGAGATCATTTAAAGACTGAAGAGATGTAGTCTCAGCGGAGCATTGGAGTTAGGACGGTGAACTGCTACCACACTAAGAATTCAATTTATTATCCCCAAACCTGTATGTCAAACAGGAGATTGGAAACGGAAATTTTATGGATCGGATGATGACAATAAAGAAATGAAGACCTGATGCGACCTTGGGTACATATCTCATTTCTACTAAAAAAAAAACTGGATTCTTCTGAAAGCTAAACGCTGCTCGCGGTGGTAATGCTGACAGAATGCCGTCTTGGAGAAACTTCGAGAAGCTAACATGAAAAGTGAGAAAAGTCTTAGAAGAAACAGAACCTAGTTTCCGATTTACAGACCATCGCATCACAAAGCAAGGCGCGGAGAGCTATAGCATTGGAGTGAAGTAGACAATGACGAGGTCCAAAATTCAAGATTAGTTGGAGAAGCGGACTGCAGATAATGACAATGCTGCCTTCTGTACCAGGAAATGTCCTGTTGGTCAAAATCCAAAAATGAGAATTGTCTCGAAGAAACAAAATCTACTTTTCGATTTCGAGCTCAACCTTCCGGAAATGAGAATGCGAGAAATAAGTATGCGAAGTGAAGTGAATGGTGGCCAAAGTTAAAGAATCTTATGAGCTCAGGCCTTGAGAAGTGGCGAGTTGCAGCTAATGACAACAAATTGAAGGAATTTTTGAAACATACGCATATTGTTGGAGGTCACCAATGAAAATTAAAACCTACGGATATGACGGTGACGTATTCACTGCCGAACTTTCAATGCTTGTATTCTCACTCGAAGGTACGTGACATCAAATTTTTGATAAAAATATTTGTTAATTTTACCCTTTTAAAGAATGAACTTTCAACCCAGACTGGAGAATTTGGATGAGGCAGCTGAATGTGACGAAGAAGAATTGATGCTTGAACTTTATGAATTGATAAGACTAAGGATAAATACTCGTAGCATCAGATAATTTCTACTACTGAGAAACTTTTCGAGAATTTTTCCGTGCTCAGAAGCTCCTGATTGCCAAAGTGAGACACACGTGCTTCTGCCGCAGGAACTGTCATATAAAACTTCTGAAAACATTTAAAGAATGAAGAAATGTCATTTCATAAGACATTAATTCAAGTAAATTCCATAAGAAACCGAACACCTTTAAAAAATTCATTTTTAGATTTTGCAACCTTTTGAGGATTTCACAATCTTCGAATGGAGGTACTTCTGATAGTCGTTTTTCGAAAAGCTTCGTCTTTTGATGTCGGAGGAACCAAAACTTTCATTTACGACAAATCAATCACAACGATACCAATTGGCAGTATAAAGAAAAATGGGTGATTGTCGACAAAGGAGGTTTGAGTAAGTCATTTTTTTCAAGTTGGCACTTTAGTATCAGAGTCTGTCATAAATAGTTATGCGACAACAGTGATAGATGCATATTATTCAGAAATCTGCAAAAGCTACCCGAATCTAAGTAGAATTTTTCAAATTAATAGTGTTGGCTGTGATGCCAGGGCTAATGTCTGTCACTACATGTCATTACTCGAAAAAAACAGTGATTTTTTACGGAAGCAATCATAGTTTTGCTTTAGTATATTTATCAAAATCAGAGTGTCGTATACTGCTGACGAGACCAGCGACTCTCTTTTTTTTCTTTTTTTTTAATGATACTGTCCAGTATTCAAATGGTCGAAACGGTGAACTCTTATAAGATAATGTAGTGCGAGAAGACGTCGATTATGACATCGAGGTTTTCTATCTTCATAATTAATAATGTAAGTTACGAATGTGTTTGAAGTTTGTTTCAGTATTTTATTAAAATTTTTTATCTGCATTTATTCTGATAATGAGTAGTTTGAAGCAATGAATAAAAGCAAATGCGCACTCACTTTCTCGTCTACTATGAAATATGAAACATTTTGATTGGGTAAAAAAGGGGCTACAAAATTTTAACAAAATAGACGGAGTACTTTGATTAGTGGATGACTCGCAAAACAAAACAGAATATCCTTTTAATAAATACATAAACTCTCAAAGTGAATTCAGATAAATTATGTGTGCAAGAACCAACTCTTAATTTTGCATTTCTAGAAAATTATTGCATCATTATAAAGATTTCGTAATCATAATCGACTTCCAAAGTTTTTTGTTTTTAACTTAAAAAACTATGTCTTGCTGATAGTTTTCAAACACTCTGTTTTTCACACTTCTGGTTTGTATTTTCTTTCATTACACTTGTACTTCTTTTCCTCTGTTTCTCTTTCATATGGTGAGATAAGAATCAGTTAGGTCTTGCCTTCGCAGTCTATCTTCTCGCTTCAATTTTTCTTTTCTCTCATTTCTCTTTCAAAACACATGATGTCACTGGTGTTCCGTAGAGAAAACGCGTTTCAAATGGTTATTTTTCAGATATGCTGTTGATTATATTAATTCTAGACGTTTATCATACTTTATTTTATATTTATTCTGTTTTTTTTTTTCAAAAATAAAGTTATTGAAGTGCAATTTTTGTTTATTATCACAGTTACCCAACATCACAACATAATTTTTGATTGCATAAAAACTTTCATTCAGTAATTTTGATATATTTTTTAAATTTGCATTTTTCGTGCAATAGATGTAATCATACCCCCAAGAGAAAAGTAAAAAGTTATTACTATCCTTTTCAGACAAAAATATACAAAACAGAAAACAATTAGTAACCGTACAGATACGATTTTTCATGCATACGACTTTTGAAAAAAAGAAGACACTCTCTGGGTTAATTCACTTTGACGACTGTACGTTTTGTTGGGTTCGTACATACAAATAAAGATTACATTTTGACAAGAAGTGATTTTTCCATTTTCAATCTTGACAGAGAAAAGTACATTTTCTTTCAGATTCTCAACACCCATGTCTCAATCGTCATCTTTATTTCCTGAGCGTCATGATATTATACGATGGGTCTCAAAAAGCAACCCTGTGAATAAGAGGAAATGTTTCCTACCTGAGAAGTTACCAATATCCGATAAGGTATGACTCATTGTGCCCTTGATAATCAATGTGAAAACTTTGTAGCTATATGTATATGTTTGATTACGTTCACTATTGCGTGATCGATACAAAATATACACAAGGTTATATCATATAAAAACAAACGTGAAAAGGAAGGTCAGACTGTATCAAGCTTGTATGAAAGAGGAGTGGTGTAAGATTCAAATAAATCGAAATTAAAGTATAGAATCTATGCCACAGTATCTCTGAAAGATGCGCTAAACATCCAATTGATTAAACCAGAATTTGTGATATAATCCAGGAAGAGTAAGGCTATTGAAATGAACTTGAAAATGTACAAAAACTCTTTGGTTTATTGATCCGTATAAAACGTTATGTTTGACAAGCTCAAGTAAATAATCTGACTCTGTGTAAGCTATTCCAGATTTCTCGCTTTAAAGCTTTACATAGTAGCGTTCACTTATATGTCAACATTTGCCGTTTTCAGTGCAAAATAGCCAATGTTGATTATTTGGCACAATAGTAAATAAGAAGGTTTAATGAATCGTAATTTCCCATCCCAAATCTCCATTTTTGTAGTTGACAACTTTTTTGTAGGATGCCTTCCAACTCAGGTATCTTCGTTAGAATGAAAGCACTCCAGGCATCATTTTGTTGAGAACGTATGTGAGTAGTGGGAGTCTCCGAGTGACCGTGGAGTAGTGAGACGTGATTTAAATCATTGGAAAGTTTAAACTACGCTGATTTCGAATGTATATATTCACTTTTTGCTCTCGAGGCCTAATTTTCCAGAAAGACAAGGTGGAAGTTTAGACCACTACTAAGTCATTTGAGGGCCGATATTTTTCACGCGTGAAAGGCAAAAACAGACCAAAATTTTGAAATCAGCAGTGTTTCTGCTTTCCGATAGTATCGAATTCGTTTCGTAACTCATTCTCTAGTGAGATGAGCATCGGAGTTCAAGAACAGTGACCACTGCGTTAGAATATAAATTATATCATTTTGGTCAACACTATTCCAAAATCTACAACTCGTGCCCTTCTCACGCTGAATTCGTTATTTTAGCGTCCCGCTGAGCTTCTTCTCCTAATTTAAACGTGTTCATAGAAAGTGACCTAATCCTGCCAGCCGCAGCCATGTTACTCAGTAGTCCGTACTCTATAGTGTAAAATATTTAGGAGGAATAGCCTTGGGCAGACAGCTCTATAGAGTCTACACGATCAGTAGAGCAACTCAAATCATAAAACATGTGCTTCGGTTAGGATCACGTGCACTGCTATCTTTCAGATTTTGTGCTCAGATTTCATAACATTTTTTTTAAATAATCGATTTGTAGTTTTACATTGTAGCAGAATACTTGGAAGACATATCACAGATCACAATTAATATTCTAATTTTTTTGACTATGAATTCAATCCATAATTTTAAAATCACAAATTATAAATTTGTCAAACATCTGCTTCAGGAAGATTCTGAATTCTGAAATCATGGATTTTTAAGAACCCTTAGAAGTTTCGATTTTTGAACGCTCTGTTCTTTTAAACTTTCCGTTTCTATCTTCAAAGCGTTTTATCAAATTTTCGGTTAAACGGTTTTGGTCTTTTATAAAAACAGATATCACTGTCAAGGTCAATCTGATATGATGTATCACGGCAAAAAGGAAAGAAAGAACAGAATAGTGGGTATAGACAAAAGAAGAGAAATAGTTCAAACATGTTTCACATATATTTTTCTGTTCGAATAGTTCGTTTATCAATAAAGTGTTTTTTTCGTTGATATTCCGTTTTTCTCTGAAATTCCATTCTGAACTAATACTGCTAACCTTTGCCAAATCGAGAATTGTTGCAAAAATGTAAAACTAGGAGCGTAAAACGGAATTCATTGATCTAGACAACTTTTGAAACATGTGCCTCTTCAAATTGTTTACTTTTTAACATGCTTCGGTTTCTCGTAACCATACAAGACGATGAGTTGGTGTCTGTTTACATTTGGTTTCAAAAAAGTACTTTGAAGATGAATTTGACTTTTTCTGAGATTTTTTCCAAAAATGAACCAACTACGTTTCAAGAGGCCCACTCTTCAGTCTCGCAAAGACAAATGCGATGTCAGATTTTTAGGGCAGCCTGAGGAGTTTCTTGTGAATTTTGTTATTAGAACGTTTCCTTTCCGATGTCTCGTTTCATAATATTTTTCAATAATATAACTAATTTTTAAATAAAACATTAGTAATGAAAGGTATTTGTGAAAAGCTTAATTCGAGGTGTTTGTTGAAAATAGTTCATAAGATTTCGTAAGCGTGATATAAAAAACTTACAAACTAACAAAATATAACTTGATACTTATAAAGTTTTGCATTAGTTAGAACAAATTTGATTGCTGAAATTGTCTTATTTCAAAAAATGCCTTTTTGCTTCTCACTATGTCTCGTTTTTTAATGTTTTTAGTAATATACCTACTTAAAAAAAATTAAATCTAGTAACGTAAAATCTGTGTTAAAGGCTGAATTTGAGGTGATTGTTCAAAGCGATGTATTATTTTTATTACTATTTCAAAATCGTATCATGATATCAAAAATTTACAAACGAACATAATTAAATTTGATACAATTTTTCATTAGTTAAAACAAATTGCATTGCTATAAAGACGTTCTTATATGTACAATGTCATCAATTCTCTGAGTCATGATTAACAAAATGTCATTTCTAATTCTATCCCAATTTTGGGATGTTCTAATTCATTTTTTGCGTTTTCACGCCTTGAAATCAGTTCTTTGCAAGTGACTCAACAGTATTGTGGTATATAAGCATGCATGTTTAGACTTCGGGTCATAGCTACCGCTGTTACCAAACAAGGCCTATATTCAATGTTATTATGCATTTATGTAGTTGGGTTACTGAGTTTCAGTGAATTTGGCATTTTTTGTAATTGGCATTTGCTCTGGAAAAAAAGGTCAGTAAAATTGGAAGTTTCTGCTCTGAATTGAGAATTCAGAGATTTTACAAAGACAATATCTAATAAAATATCTAAATATTTGAAACAAAACATTCCACTACTGTTCTTTACCTTTTTTGTAAAAAATCAAAATGACATAATAAAAAATTATTACCACTCAACAATGGTTTCGAACCAGTTTCATCTTTCATATTTTATTTCTGAGCGTTCTGATTCTTTCATTTCACTTCATTTTGAAAATAATCTGATTCCTCTTAAACTTCCAAGAAATTGTACACATTATTAGTATTCTCAAACCAAATATGTGACTATGAATTGTTTAAAAATTTCTAACAACAACTGACTTCCAAGAAAATGCTCAAACCCTCTTGGCCCACCCCCTCCCTTATATACATCATGCTTGTTATTAGTGTTCTTACATAAACTATTCGGGAAAATGGTGAAATGGTGAAGCTGAGTTTAAGAAAATTGTTTGGAAAATTCGGCGACCCCCATTTTTATAAAACTCTTCTTCCTAACTTCCAATTTTCTTTTTTTCAATTGTGGGATTCCCATTTTAGATAGAGACCAAGTGTAAACTTAAATTTTTGCTTTCCAAAAAATTAGAAGGGTTCTTTTTCCAGCCCCCCCCCTTCTCTATGGGAGACCTGTCTGGACGTAGCTGCAAGACACTCGCACAAAACAGACAAAAAATGTCTGAATGAAAAAGGAGTAAAGAAAAAACCTGTATTTAATTCGAGTTGGTTAGGTTTCCTTTTTTTGTGTCTGAAATTCAATGGTCGAATGGTCGGTCAACCATTTTTTTTTGGTCTTTTTTACTTTTTTTGTTGTTTTCTTCTTAGCCAAGAACCCCTGGAAGGGAAGTGACAGGTAGGGGGGGACACTTCCAGTTTTGATTCTCCTGTTTCAGATTGTTTTCTTACACTGTAATTGAAAAAAAAATTGATAGAAAAAGCAAGTAACAAAAAATGAAAGGTTCTATAAAAAAGTGACAGTAAACAAAATTTTGTTTATTTGAATCCATTTATAAATTAATGTAAATTAGGTAAGATATGTATGGCGAGCCTGCTTACAGCGGCGGGGGTCTACCTCACGGTAGGTCCGCTAGCTGCGACGAGAGATTTTGATAGGTCTCTCGTCTGTCTTTTTTATCAGACGGTGGGTTTGTGCAGAGGGTCGAGCTTAGGGAACATCATCACCCGAGTTGATTCCACCGGCATCACTATTGGTTAGGTATAGCTGCACGCAGTGGACTCAGGTTCCGACTTAACCTTCGCCCTCCCGAAAATTTAACACCACAGGATTCCTCCAACTTGTCATAGCCGTCGGGTGTTGGCACACCACTGACTATGACGGAGTTCCCCGCCAGGAGCCTCACGGCCTACGACCTTACCTTCGGGTTTGACCCCTCCAGCACCGGTCGGCATTCAACCTGCCACTCGTGTGTTCTTCCAGCCAGAGCTCTCTTTCAGATCGAGAGACAGAGACCTTCCAAACACTATGCCAGATCAGATCGTGGCAGGTTGAGCATCTGATATTACCGGCTATCAGGAAGCCTTAAAAAGATTGGCGATACAAAGGTCCCCACTTTGTTGTAGCCCTTTTATGGAGAAAAAGCAGGAATGTTTATATCCTCTTTTTTCCAGGCATACAAACTTGGGGTTTTGATCCACCTAACGACTTTTCTTCCCAAAGGAGTTAACCTTTAGTTAATGAAGAAAATCCGGGGTTTAACATACCTCTGGGAGCAATACTGTCTCAAGGACCAAAAACTTCCCAGAGGGTAAGAAGAACACGATGTGTTTACCTCAAACTTGGGTAATTAAACCCCCCCCCATATGAAACTTTATGAATTTTATTTATTTGTAAAGTATCTTCAGATATGAACTTTGTTGTCTGTTACTATCTCAAAGTCCAATTTTAAATTAATGTGAATTAAGTTAGATATAACACTGTAAATATTCATACATATCATATATTAGTGATGTTCGGAGATTTTTTACTGAAAATTATTTTTCAGATATGAACTTTTTGTCTGTAACTATCTCATAGTCATTCCCATAACACTTTTGTAAATTCTATCCTTCTGTTCCTGTTTTTCCTGTTGTTCCTGACTTCCAGCTGTTCAATCTCTCTGGATAACAATTCCAGCCGTTCGGCATTCTGCTTCTGCTCCAATTTTCCCTGTAAAACACCTCTGCTCCTCCCTCCATAGCTCAAACATGCCGATCACATGAACAAACTGTGGAGTGCTATGAGAGCGGGAGGGGGGGGGGGGTGTTTTGAAAATACACAAAAACGAAAAATGAACGAAGGTGTGGAGGCGGAGCCTAATTGAAAAACGGGGGGAAAGGTTCACTTCAACATACTCTCACTCTAGCCTTTCCCCGGCCGAGACTCGACTGAGACCACAGACAAACGGTGTACGGTATGATCGTGTTTCTGGCGCCCCGCCCCTCTCATACCTTTCTGTTCCGACTCTACCCGATCGCATGGTCTCTCCCTACTTTTCCCAGACCATTCTCCACCCCCCAAGGCTTGATCTAGGGGAGAGACTGTCTGATCGAAAGTGGGCTGGTCGCCGGTTACCCCTGGGGGTTGACTTCCACCCCTGGAGGAGAATCAACTTTTATTTTATTTTCATTTCAATGATCTACACATGGTGGTCTTAGGATGACTAACCATCCATCAACTTTTTCAGGAATACCTTTTTCCCTATAACTTTTCTGCATTTTTTGGTATCATAACTTCTGTTGTGTTTCTAGGCCACTTTTTTTCTAAACCTAAGAATCTCAATCTCTACCGAAACAACAGTTGCTCTAGCTTATGTCAATAATTAGGTTTTGCAATCATAAGGTTTAGTTTCTGAAATTTTTTCTTTGATGAGTCAATTTTTCTTCCAAATCATTACCATTCTACCGTAATCCCATTTCACCACACCTCTTGAACCTCTTATCTCTATTCAAATCGATTTAATTTCCAGACGGTACCCATGGCGAATCCTCACAATACCAGCACCCAACCCACACCCCAACAACAGTTTCAGATGGCACAAATACCCCTGGCTGCATTTTTTGAGAATAATGAGAATAAAACAATGATAAATTCGATGAATCATCGGTTAAATGACATGGATCTAAAATTGAGTCTTATATTAGAGCTACTGGCGACAAGGCTGCCAGATCAGAGGTATAATTTGACTTGTGGTGGAAGGATCTCACATTTTTAGTGGTTTCTCTATTCAGGATACCCTCAATTTTCACATCTCCTCCACAGACGGTCATTTCGGAAGCACCACCTCAGTCGTTTACACCAAGTGCAACCAATTCCACGTCGGATAAAACGAGCTCATTGAAGGTGAGAGATGAGTTTTATATTGGAAGGGGGTATGAGCTATGAGGTCTGAGATTTTCTTTGCATATTTAGAGCTTACATGAAATTTATGACTATGCAAGTTTTTCAAGTAGGGGAGGTACTAGAGAGTCTACTCTATGACGTTATTGAAACAAAAAGTTTTTTCTAGAGCCTGTTCCAGACCGAACTGAAAACTGAAGACTCCGACGGTGACTTGGATATGGAGGGAGAAGAAGACACCGAGGAGCTTTTCGAGAATGAGAGCCAACCAAGTCAAAGAAATCAGTCACCAAAGGAAACCGAGGTAGAGGTAGCAGTTTAGACCTCCCAATATCTGATATCCATGTTCCATTATTCCAGGATGAGAAGGTTCTTGTCGATGGTCCATTCCCAGAGGGAGCCGTGAAGAGAGCCGCCGAAAAGGCCGCCAGAAGTTTCCAAAGCACCCAACCAAAGGTGAGGTCGACACGAGTTTTTGAATTTGAACGAGGGCGAGATTTTTCGCAGATTGTGTTCTCTTAGTTTCATTTCTCAGTTTTCGAAGTTTCATTTCGCAGCCATTTTTTGGGGGTCATATATCCTCCTAATTCTCTTAATTCTCTTCCCCAACCACCAAGATTGATTGTTATCTAATTTGTAAAAGGGCGAACGATTGGGCGATGCGTTCAATCGTTTTTTGTGTAGCATTTCGAAAAAAAAGGGGTTTCTTTCTCCAGTCAATCTCAATTTTTTATGACCATTGTCGAACCGATTGAGAGTCGTTTCACTCCTCCCTTTTTGCGGAAGGTGAAAAAGAGAAACATGGTGGGACGGGGGGAGGGGAGGAAATGACCCTTAGCATTTGGGAGGTTGAGACGTTTTTTGAAATGAAACAAGGTGTTCAAATCGGTTAGGAGATAGTGACGGAGAGAAGAAAAACTGGCATTCAGAAGGGAAATCTTTGAGATCTTAGGTATCTTCGGTTTCATCTTACAGGCATTTTTTGAAAGATAAATTCCAAAAGTATCAAGGGAAGGGACATTCAAAACTTTATTTTGAAAACAAATTCCGCTTCCTAGCACTCTTACAAAAAGAACATAGTAATTAAAAGTAGAAATATGTCAGATTGACATATGACCGCACACAGACACAAACATAAACTGACCTACAAAACCACTTTCCCCTCTTTCCGCTAAACCAATTTGTTGCCATTCCATTTCTATCTCTTCCTCTCCCCCTCTCTCTGCCATGCTAAAATTTGCATAGACAGTTTGACTTTCCATGTTTTGACACTAGGCGTAAAATTGAATAATATCAAAAATAACTTTTATGTCACTTCTGAAAAAATACTATTCACCTCTTTCCCCGTTTTTTTTTTTGTACAATGCGATGCCATCGTTGACTCTTATTGACAATATACAATATATCTATTGCTGTCAGCGAGAAGCGTAAAAGGAAGAGCGGGACCTAGTCACCATACGATTTGGTTCTTTCTCAAAACAAAATGGCTTCAAAATATATTTTTTTGGTGTGTGTTGGCTGAAGAAAGACAAGACATCTAACAAAGACACCGAGACCGTATAGAAAAAGGAACACTTGGGTAGTCAGGGGGGAGACACAAAGGGTTGATGTTGTTTTGACCGTTTCTGACCCTCGTTGGAACATGTTGGCAACACTAGGGATGTGCAATTTGGCATCATCAATTTGTGTGTCACATAATGGTGTTTTCACTTTGTTTTTTTACTTTTTTTCTTGGCGGACAAGAAACTGAGACTAGAATCCAGTATGGGTCTTAATTTCAGAATATAGGGGTTAGGTTAGAATAAAGAATATACTTAGCTGTCCATACTACCGTATCTTTGTTGAATCATAGGGATGATCATAGGGATGACAAGGGATTGGTCAAAGTCTCAAATCTTGTCGCCTTCCCCCCATCCACTAATGAACAGAAGACAAGAAAACCCCCGTCGATTAGTATAAAAGTGCAGGATACCGTAGTCCGTCGCATCTCCCGTACCTAATAGTGTCATCATTCAGGTTGAATAGGTTGGTTGTCCAAAAAAAAGTGATCAAGCATTTTGAAGAGGGTCTAGATAAAAAAACGAGTGTTTTTGTCACATACACACGGTATACTCTTCCATACACACACTCGATAGATACAACTTTGATTTTGATTTCAATTCTGATTTCGATCAACTTGATAACTACCGAATAACGTATTTCAAATCCGGTTTCTGAAAAGAAAAAGGAAATGAAAAACGTTGGGTGGAAAATGGCCAATGAAAAAGATGTATGATTCATTCATCCTGGTTCACGTGATCTCTTTTTTCCGCGCCCGCCGCCTGGTATTGTATTTCTGGTCAGTCAATCATATGGTGGGTCTGCGGCTCTGCGGCTCCGCGCGGCACAAGCAGCACACTCTTCAGGATCACGCAACAAGCTCACGTCAGGGGCTTATTGAATCGCAAATATTTGACAAGAAACGGTTACAGAACCGGTAGCGCGCCTATATGCCCGTGGAGCAATGAGAAAAAAGGCAGAGAAAGGGGGGAAACCCATCAACACACACGTCACGTTGGATAGGAGAGAAAAAAGAGGGGGAATGGTTGGAATAAACGTGTGATGACAGATTTCGAATAGAAAATTTTAAGAAAGGGGTTTGTATTATTCATAGAATCTGGAAAGTCTTTTAGCATAATTGCATAGTTTTGAAATACCAAGACTATATTTCAGTCTGATGTCAGAAATTTTGCAGTTTTCCACGAAATTTTACCATATTTCAGTATTTTTTAATTCTGAAACCCTTTTCTTTATTAGCAACAGTTCTATAATCTAGTAATCCTTCATTCCCAACCACTTTTTTCTCCTCCAAAAGAAAAACAGTCTGTGCACACATTTGCCACATTGACTCAACAAGAAAAAACGTGGAGTGAAAAAGAAGGGGGAAAAAAGAAAAACAGTATAGGACCCAGTTGAGCTCTCTAGGAGTATCGAGTAAAGAGCAAATAGTCATTTTGCCTTTCCACCACCAGAGAGGTACCTGTTTTTGTGACAACGGTCTATTCAAATATTTTTCTTTTCCTCTCGTTGAAAAATCAAGCAAACGATTTTCGGGTGGAATATGAAGAAGAGGGTTACCAAACAGAACAAATGAGTGTGTATGTGTGGATAAAGGGGATTTGAAATTATTGAATAAGAGACTAGGGTATTTCTATTGATCGACCAATTTCATATTTGTCAATAACCAGGTACTGTAGCTATCTTCACTTTGGTTTTTCTTTTTTCCCACGTAATTGCAATATTTTCATCAACTTTGGTCTCTGAACCCTAAGAAACCAGTTGCAAGCCGCTGCAAACCAAGAAATGCCAAACTATCTGGCTTCATGCCAACTTTCCGCACTCAGTGTGCTTTTCTCGAAACTTTCCGCCAAGTTTGCCATCGCTCCTCGAAACTTTTTCTGTCAAACAGCTGATGTCCACCCATCGGCCCTAAGAGTAGGCGCGTGTGCAAACATATGGTAGAACCATTGGTGTTGCGCAAGTTTGTGCTCCTCCCTAGCGTTTCGTACGGCGGCAGACAAAACTCTGTGTTTTCTTTTTTCCGCGCGGAAAGCTGCACCTCCCTTCCCTAACCAATGTGTTGTGTGTGTGTGTGCATGCGTGTTGTCATGCAGATGTACACATAGTTTTCGTGGCAGGAGATTGAGTGCAGCAGCGGGTGGAAAAATGGAGAAAAAGAGCCTGAGGGACTGAAAATGTTTTTTGTACATACAGCAATCGTAATTTTTGTTTCTGAAAATTCTAACACCCCAACCTTCCACTCAAACTGCTTTCTAACTAGTTTCAGGGCAAAGGAAAAAAAAAACAGAAAAACAACCGAAAGTTTCAAAACTCGGAACACTCTCCTTTCCATATTTTCGTGGTTTTTAATCGATCCTAGATTCTGAATACCTGGGAGTAGAGGGGCAAAAAAAACACAACTGAAAAACCACTTGACTCTCTCGATTTTTCGCAATGTTTCCAAGCCTATGAGGAAGGAAGAATCGTTGTATTCTATCAGTTCAAAAACAGGATTTTTTCCACAAAAGAGTGTTAGAGTAAGTGTGTAGGAGGAGGGGGTTGTTTTGACTGTTTTGACGTTATGTCGTTTTTGTGAATTGAACTTGGTTGGAAAAGGGGGACAAAAAATAGTGACAGAATAAAAAACTAAAAACAGGGAAGTTGGTGATTTGATGAATAGGGTACCTGGCTTACAACATATTTTATGAAATGGGGAAATGCTGACTCATAAATTTTTTAAATTTTCAGGTCTTCGCTTGGCAAATTCTCCGCGAGTCGGTCACCGACGATGAGCTCCGAAACGTTCAAATCTCACTCCGCACGTTCCACGGAGAAACTGCCGACCATTTATTGGGACGTCAGCTGCCCAAGGTTTGTTGCACTTTTCAACCCGTCTTCATTAGATTTATTTCAAAAAAAAACCAATTCTTCACCTAGCTGTCAAAAAACCGGCTTGTTTAGTCTTAGCCATCTTATTTTTGAAACCGAACAAAGTTTTTTTTTGTTTCAATGTCGAACTTTGATTATCCGCCGATATCCTTTCGGCACCTCCATGCGATATATACCGTAATCTCGGTGTGATACGTAGTTTTTTGCTGCGAAGGTCGTTGGGTGGGTATGCACACTGGTTGCGACACTTGATTGAAACGAAAAATGAGATAGGAGACATCGGAGACATCTAAGAGGTCTTCTCTGCCTCCGCGCGACGGAAAAGTGCAAACTCGGGGCATTTGAATAGAGAAGTGAGGGGGACTGAAGGAAAAAAAAACCGAAGACAAGGCGCCACCGAATCGCTCGTTTAGAATTGGTTAGGAGTGAAAACAGAGACAAGGTTTAGGTGGCAATGAGACATACACAAAAAAACGTCTTTGTGAAAAATATGTTTCAAAAAAGTGTGAACCAGGAGGGAATGAAAAATGGAAAAAAATTTCAAATACAAAGTTTTAGATCCGTCTTGTTGTCGAGGCCACCATGAAATATTTCAAATGGGATTTGCTATCAACTGAGAGTCAGCTGAGCAAGGCCAAGCTTATTCTGAGTCATTTGAAGAATAACGCCAAGGTTCGCAACTGGACACTTCGTGAGGGACGCCCAAATAGGTATCCAATTTTTTAAAGCAATTGCTACAGAATCATGGAACATTATTTAATATTACAAAAAAATTTTCAGAGTTGCCCCAGCTACTCCACCAGTCAACGTTGACATGGTCTGGAAGAGATATTTGGCTCTCCTCGGCCCAGCCGGATTTGCCGCCGGAATTCTACCAAATTTGCCTCAAAACTTGTGCAATGGAGGAACTCAGAGCCCATCTATGGCTACTATTGATCCTAGCCTTTTCAAAGTTGAATCTTAAAATTTAAATCTTTTTCACTGCTAATTTTTTTTCTAAATGAGTACAACTTCTGACTTCTATACTTGTTATCAGATTCTTTTGTTTTCAATACTAGATTTTACGATGCAAATGTGCTCTACAAGAACAAGAGCACATTTACATCTGTCATATGCCATTTTCGAGCATAGCATTGTCACCCAACCCTTTCAATTTCCATTTCAACCCACCTTTTCTAAATGACCACCCCTAGGTTCTTCACCGTCCCCATATTCAACCTATCTGTTGCCTGTACATAGAAATTATTCTTAAATTATAGACTCTCGTTGCTTTCGTTCCTTTTAAAATCTCTCAAACCTTTCTTGATTCCACCTCTTTTGTGATTGCTGTCTGATCTTACATCTGTTCCAAGATTCTAAAAAACCGCCAAAACCACTTCTTTTCACTTCCAAGCGACTATCGGAGCTCTCACCCCCCAATTTGTCCTTCTCTTCTCTCTGCTTTTTTCAGTGCTTTTCACGTTCGGTCCCAAATCTCTTTTTGTCTTTTTTATTGCACCCCCCGGTTCAAACCAAAACTCTGTTTCTCTCCGCTAAGATTCGAAAAAAAACAACCCATTCTTTCTCTCTTTCACCCATCACAAATTCTCAAACTTTCCGTTAGATTTGCTACCTCGACGAATTCACAAAAAAATCCTTTGACTCTTCCCATCCATCCCAACACATTGTAAATCTCAGAGAATGTTTCTTTGAGAATTTTTTTTGAAAAAAAAACTTTTTATGTCACAACTTTGCCTTTATTATAAATTTGTCAATTATTGAAATTACTGTATAACATTACACTCACAAAACACATTGCAACAAAAAAACAATACTATTGATCACTGAGCTTTTCTGCTTTTCACCTATCTTATTCACTGCGCGAGTCTTTTATTAAACATCGAAAAACTGGAGAAAAGAGACGGTTCTATTATGTACACATGCATATTTTCATGTTTTAGAGCTTTTCAAACAGTCCGAAACAGGAGGGAGAGAGGGTTCTTGTTGGACTCAAAACAAACAGAAATTGGGAAGAGGGGGACGGAAAAAGGTTAGGGTTTGGAATTGAAATGCAAATTTTTTGAGCGATGACAACATTGGGAACGGTTTGGATAAAATATGATTCAAGGGACTGGAGTTCAATAGGCTCCAACATTTTTTCCTTATTCAAAAATTTTAGTACGGAATATATGTATCCGTTTAAAAAAGACGGCACTAAAATGTAAAATAATCAGAAAATACAAAAATTTTAAAGTTTTGCTTTTCCAAAGTTCGAATTTAAACTAATAGTAAATAGTCTGTTGCAATTAAGATCCCAAAAATTTCTAATTTCTACTACTAAATTATTTTTGACCATACTTGCGAAAATATCGGCCCGGCCTTTTCAAAAATTGTGCACAATTTTCTCACAACACTTTTTTGAAACTTTTAGAAATTTTAATCAAAAATTGTATTGAAAATCCTGTGCACGCTTGATTTTTTATCGATATTCGACAAAATAGTCAAAAATTCGGCTATTTTTCAAAAAAATCGAAAACATTTCAAAACATCGTATTTCTGTACTGAGACCCGGCCCATTCCAAATCTGTTTTAGACTTTTCATATTCTATATTCATTTCAGATTTTGCCTGTACTCCTGACTACCAATAATTCCAATTTCGATCTTCTCATCATCCGTTCCATTCCTCTCCTCACTGTACATTTTGTATTGTTTACCATATCATCTTTCGTTTTTTTTCCTTCATCATCTCCTTTCTGCCAAAACATTTTATTTGTGAAAGAATGATGATGGGGGGAAAACATGAAGAAATGCATACACGCATAAGCCTTGATCTCGTCCTCGTCTCGACCACCAAACATTTTGAGCCAACAAAAACCGGTGCCAAAACACTGCTCTGAAGAGTTTTTGCAACGGTGGGGTGGGGGGTGCCCGCGGGTCCAGTGTAATACCAACAGAGAGGATGGCCGAGGGGTGGTCGTGACATAATAATAATAATACAAAAATATTATTATTATTCCAGAGAGGAAGGGGGAGAGTTGCGCAAGAAAAAGGGGGTAGGGGGGGGGGGGGGGGGGGGTGAGAGCAGAAGAGCAGCAAAAGGTGGGCAAACACACGCATGAACCAACCCGCCAAAACACCTTGGTTTTCTTTTTGTTGGGAGAGAGAGAGTAGTGGCTCATCTTTTTTGCTCCGTTGTTATTCGGTGCACAAATATTTGGCCTTTTTATCCCTGGTGTGCTCTTTCAGACGAACACACGTCTGGAAGAACTTGTTTTTGTTATGGTACAAAAACATACAGTTTTCAAAGTGAAGAGCACTGGAATGAGACTCGCAAAAAAGTAAATAGAGAGAGAGATCGGAAGGAAATGGCACAATTGGCTTTTTCAGGGTTTATTACATAGAGATCCATTATTACAACTCCTTATCATTACTGTCATTTAAAAAACAGCTGGCATCACCATGTTTTAAAGCATTTTGTGCACAAAGTTGCTTGAAAAGATCATCTACACGTAACTTCTTCAGGAACCACTCTTCAATAACGTCCTCATAGTCTTCCAGTAACGATTCACATCCTTGGCGTAGCGCGAAAATCTCGGCAGACGGTTGGTCCCACATCTCGTACGGCATTCCAAGCTCGACCTGAAAATATGTTTTTCATATGTTTTATGTTTTCTTTCCAAAAACTACACAAAACTTGCTAAAGCCTCAATTTCTCAATTTTCCAAAACCTGGTAACGTCACAGAAAAACCCTTGGTGAATCATCTTTTCTATGCAAAACTCATAAAATGAAAAAAAAGTGTGCTTCATTAGTTTCCAGATTTTCAGTTTGACCACCCTGCCTTTTTACTAAGGGGAGGAGAAAAACCACTTTAGGATACTGTAAGTGTTGTACTTTCTGCGTAGTAGTTTAGCGATGTAACCCAATTCAGAACATACAAAAAGAGGGAAGAAGTGTCTACCCACACCGAAATTTTCACTTTATCTCGCATGAGATGACTTACAACAACATAAATTCATTTCATTCGGTCAAATTGTTTTTCGTATGTGACTGTGCGTATAGATTCATAATTGGTAGGTGCCCCACACGCAGTTCCACCCAGTGTGTGTGCATGACAGCGAAAAAAGGCCATTTCGCAACAATAGAGACATTTCATTTTGGCGCATTTCAACACATTAGGCAAGTGGGGGGTGTCCTAGAGAAACGAAACGAAACCAGTTTAGCGCGATGAGAATCCACGAGAAGTCCATTATATCCTCTCACTCTCCGCTTTCGTGTACCTATCCCCCCCTCCCCCCATCTCTCTACATCATAATTATGGAGGTAACTACACCATTTCGGATATGTTCCATTTTGGAAAATGTTGCGATTAGCGAGTAAGGTGAAGTGAGAGGAACAGTGAGAGTCCGGTAAACTTTTTGGTGGGGGCGGTTGTTTAATGGATTTCAATTACCTACGTCCACTTCATACCGACACACTGTTTGGGATTTTTGATTCGAATGAACAAGAGGATACAAGATGGTGGGGGGACCAGCAAAAATAGTAAAACTGAATCGGAGAATAGTCAGGAATTACGGAATTACGGTTTCAGCACTGATATGGCTAAGCTGACATAAAGAAAGTCTTGTGATAAACTGAATGAAGACGTGATTCAGATCTTACAACAGGTACCAGAGTCAATTCAAGAAGAATTCAGAAGACGTCGAAAATTGCTCAGAATTAGAAAGATGGGCTCAAAACACAGATTTCGATATTGAAATATTTGACTCTGTTTGATTATAGAGGACCGAAGTCGAAATAGTGGGCCCAAATCGGAATGGCTTTTTGATTTCGGCCCGCTATTTTCCCTTTGGGCCCGCTGATTTCACTTTGGGCCCGCATTTTGACTTAGGGCCGCTATTTTCACTTTCGGCTTGCTATCTTTACATTGGCCCGGTATAGTCGAATCGAGCCAGATATTTCAGTTATTGCACTTTTACTATTTTTATCAAATTTTTTGCTTTGGAGGTCTCAAAAACATACTAAATTTCAAAAAATTAGAGATTTGTAGGTGAATTCGCTATCAGGTGAATCTAAACAAAAATTACACCAACGACTACCAAAGTCTCTCCAATTGCACCCCTTCCAATTTCTTCGAACTCGTATTCAGTATCCTATTTCCTTTGAACCCCCATTCTCTGTTTTTCCCTTCTCACTAAAACAATCAAGATAGAAGGGTGTGAAAAAGAGCAAAAAAAGTGAAAGAAAGAAGTCTCAGGAAATCGGCAATGAATCTTCTTCTCCTCAGGGATTCACAACAATGAGATGAGATTAAAGCAGAAGGTCTGCGTTTGCCCTTTTATCGGAATTGAGCTCATCAGGAAATGCATTTTTTGTTTCAGTTTATTGCTGTTGTTTATTACTTAACGTGAGCGTTTTCTCTTATTTTGGAATTTGGATATATTTTTGGTTTCTTTTCACTATTTAAAATTCTAAGAATTCTAAAAACGTCACAAAACAGACATCATGTCATCATATAGCCAATTTTGACTACAAGTCGTTTCTGACCTTGCGCTTGAGGCTATCTGTTATTTTTTTCAAACAGTTTGGTTTTATGAATTTCATTCGCCATTTTGAATCTTCTTAAAATTCAAATTTTATGAAATCAAATACTGACCTTCACTCCTTTGTCTCTCATTTGTTTCAATGTCTCAATTGTTTTTGACGGTGCCCTTGAAAAGCGTTCCAGGTCGGTTTTCTCTTTATGAATCTGAAAAAAGTCGTTTTAGGTATGTCAGAAGTTTTTGTTCAGTGAGTTTTCGCGATACTAAGTTTTTGTGAAAATCTGTAGCAGACTTTTTTTTTAATTTCAAAATCAAAATTTTTCAAACTTTTCACTTTCTGTCAATTTTTTACCGCTTTTTATGATTTTTGGTTCTAATCAAAGCTGAAAATTTGAACTTTCAGAAAATTCTAATTTTGAACATTATATTCCTTAACTCGCGCTCAAACGGTCAGTGTCAGTCGACTGTTATGCCTCATATTAGGTTTAGACCTCCCGCTAGACCTCCCGCTAGGGTTTTACAAATAAATTTATAAATAATATCTATTTCAAGCTATTGGCCCACTACTTCATCATTTTTCAATGTTTCTTTGTCAAGACTCACCTTAAACTCATTGAACCCCAAACAAATCTTCTCCGTGATATCCGCAAATTCCGACGAGACCCTCTGAAATTTTTCACTATACGAAATACAATTTTTCTTGAAAAAACTGAGATTATAGCCGCAAAATTGTATCTGTTTGTTTTCAGACTGAGGTTAAGACGTTTGGGAAGATTCTACCTTGCCATTCTCTTCTTGATGTTAAGTTTACGAAAAGAATAATGAATATTTTGTATGGTAGACAGAAAATGTTGTCGAAACAACAAAAATCACAACAAAATTATGGGCAAAACAGTAATTTGTATGTTTTCTGACTGCTCTTTGAAATTTTTCTAGAAAACTCACCTTATGAACTCTAGCGGCTTGACTGTCGAATTCGATACTAACCAATGCACATATTTCGCATTTTGTGGGCATAAATGTGTTGTCTGAAAGCAAAAGTAGTGATAATTTCTTATAAAAGAAAAGAAACGCTTACCAGTTTCACAATTTCCGGCGATAAGAAGTATTAACAGGGGAAATATCCGCATTTTGTGGCAAGAAGTAAAGGAAAATATGTGAAAAAAGAGTAGATTTATGGGCTATAGCATAGCTTCCGCTTTTTTTTACTGCTTACCGGAAATTACTTTTTTAAACCTCTAAAATTCCGGATAAAAAGTAAAACGTGCTAAATAGCAGAGAGGGTGTAAAACTGGAGTGTCGTTGTGAGAAAAGAAGGGATAGCCGAGGGAAGGGGTCACTCTTCGGACCAACGAAGCAGCTGTCACTTGCTTAGAGGGCATCGGATAACATGTTTCGTGAGAGAGACGCAGAATTTGAGGGTCAAGATTTTTGATGAGGAGAACGGGGGAAGAAGAGACAAAGAACATGTTGGTACGGCCGGGAGAAGGTGACATAAGACATTGTTTGGCGGGTTTGAGAAGAATAATAGGAAAATTGAGATAACATGTTTTTTTTTCAGAAGAACAACATCTCAAAAACATTATACTGCACTAAGTCAGTCAATTTAATAGAAATTGAAAATTGATGCTTTTTAGACCTGCTAACGGTCAAAATACTTTTTAGTGCTTTATCTAAACTAAAAATCTATTGAAGCGTCCTACCTTTTTGTGTAAATACACAAAAACTCCTAAAAAACAAATTTTCGACGATGTTTACTTATCGTTAGCATGTTTGAGTGTCGAAAATAGTAATTTTTAAAAGTTTCAAGTTACATTGATTGAGAAGGTGCAAAGCTATAACCTTTTGTCAACCTTGTACGACAAATTTATGAATTTTCTTGTATTTTTAATTGGTTTAACATAATTTTTCATGAAAATCAATGGTAGAATTACACAAAAATGATTTTAGCAGAACTGCTAGTCACTACAACTATTCTTACAAGTAACACTGGCACGTCCGAAATGTTTTTGTTGTATATGAAGCGAGGAAACTGGTTTGAAACCAGTTTGGATGTCAATTGCTTCTCGCTTTCTATCGCTTTGCAATTGCAGAACACAGCTGCAGGATGATATAATGAGAGAGTAGAGATTTTTTAAGAAAAAAAAAAGAAAACCTTTGACCGTCGAATTGGGAAAAACTATATAACCTATTTGAAAGTTACTGATTATTATCATTATTCACGCCTTTTAAAGTTTGATTATTTGATATTGATTTTCAGTTTGAGTATTTTTCTGATTTCGTAGTAATCGAAAACTTTTAGTTATTTTTCACAACTGTAGTATTTGGTCCCTCGGTTTAATCTTTCGCTGTTCTTCCATTCGAATGTTTAAAAAAAAAAAAACATATACATATTCATCATCCAATTTATTCTAAGAAAAATTATTCTCCCTTTTCTTCAAAAAAAAGAAAACTACACAAAGGCACTCTGGAACAAAAAATACACATAAATCAATCACACGGAGCAGTGGCTGAGAGAAACTATTCTTGTCTTTCGTTTAAGCCAACGTCACTTTCTGCCCAACTCTTGTATCCACTTCAGATTTTTTTGGTTTTGGCGTCGAGTCACAGAATACTGTCTCAATGGCGGTCATGTCGATGGCAACGTCATCCTCTTCAAGTCCGTCTTCTTCTGAAATTGTTCTAGGTTGCTGGGAAAAGAGGGATAGAGAATGTAAACTTAGCAAAATCCTACAGTATCACTCATCCTTCTTACATACCTTGAGCAATTTTCCTAGCATTATGGAATTGTGCATTTGTAAACAACAACTGTATATCTGCTCCACTCCATCCCTCGGTTTTCCTTGATAACTCCTCAAAATCGATGTCCATCACCCGAAGTTTTTTGGTGAGAACCTTCATGATTTCCAGGCGTTCATCCTAAAGAAGTTTCCCAGTTTTTTAAAACTTTGATACAATTTGAATACTGTACCTGTGCAGGGTGTCCGCAATAGACGTGATGGTCGAATCTGCCAGGTCTTAGAAGCGCGTCATCGATAAGGTCGATTCTGCTGGTGCACCCAAGAATGATAACACCTGGAACATAGGTTTGATATTACTAAGCTTATTTCGCGTGAGTGTGAGAAGAATTACTGTAGCTTTTCATACAGTACCGGCCAGAAAAATATCATATTTTACCCTTTTCAGTTGAAAATGTCCAACTTTGAGAGTGTGTCATAGTAAAACAATCTTTCCCATCAAGTAAATTTTTATGGATGAAACATATCATAATTAGAGCTCCGCTTTTGTAGTTAACGTTTTTTTTCCATTTCGTAGAGAGTTATAGTAATTTTAAGTGGACAGCTCAAAAATCGCACTATTTCGCACTGAAATGATTTGATTTGAGGGAAAATTTACATTTTTGACATGTAACTTGCTAGGGAGCGTCCGTACAAAAAAGTTGACAACTACATACATTGTCTGTTTTTTCCATAAAAAACTATTTTGTGAGCCAGTTAGTTTTACCATGACGCAATATCAAAGTTTGGCATTTTCAACTGAAAAAGACAAAATATGACATCTTTCTGGCCGATATTGTTGCTCAATTTTCCATTTCATTTTCCATCAATAATTTTTGATTTCCACCCCGTTTCATCAAGTTCTACTCTGTATTTTGTCTTTTTTTTCTCACTCTTCCCCATTTCAAACCTTTCATTCCTCCTTCTGCTCCATCCAACTCGGTGAGCAATTGATTGACGACCCTATCCGTCACTCCTGTCGAGTCGTGCCCTCGTTTTGGTGTCAATGAGTCGAGCTCATCGAAGAAAAGAATGCACGGAGCACACGAGCGAGCTCTGAAATTGGAGAAAGGGGAGTGATGTGAAAAAATGAAAGGGGGGGGGGGAAGGCAAAGGGGAAAAAGGAAGGTTTATTTTTTTGGGGAAAAGAGGAGGTTTAGTGCATGTCATTTTGTTTCGAATTATTCTGCATTTTGATGTTTTCAATTCGTGTCACTTTGTAGGACAAAATGAGGAAAGATGATGTGATGGAATTTAATAATAGATAGAACCTAGTGAAGATGGTACCTTATTTCAATAAACCCCATTTCATCTTCACAAACTTACTTTTCAAAAACCAATCGCACATTCTCTTCACTTGCACCAATATACTTGGAAAGTAGTTCAGGACCCTGTAACCATCAATTATCCTTCATTCCCATTGGTTCATGCACTCACTTTTACATTAACCACGCTGAATTTGGAGTTGGAAATAGTGGCGTTCGCTAGGAGTGTCTTTCCGCATCCACTTGGTCCATGAAGTAGGATTCCTTTGCTCACAGGGATTCCGACAGATTCGAATAGTTGCGGGTACTGTAATATTGTTTATAAATTTTTGAATTAAGGTGTTCTCACTATGGAAGGTTGTAGAATCAATTTGGAGTTATGAAACGTGGCGTATATAATTAGAAAGCTGAGAAAACGGCGATTTCAAATATATGTTTTAATTTTGCCCTAAAGGCATGTATTTGAGAAAAACAAGGAAAATGTTTGGTGAAACAGAAAATTATTACCGTTTTAACACGCGGAAATTTCAAAATAATTGTGTTTCAGAAAGGTAAGGGTTTGACATTTTTCAGAACCGACCTTGTTTTTCTCGCAGACCAATCCTTGAGGGCAAAAACTAAATATATCATTGGAATCAGCGTTTTCTCAACTCTCCAATGATTTTGGCCACGTACCATAAATCAAAACTGACTCCATGATCTTCCCTAGTTTATTTGGTTTTCTGTGATTTTCTGAACCCCAATCCAGTAGTATAAGAGCGCTGACTACCGTAATCCAATTCACGACCTTTTTTTCTCATTATTTTACGATCAACCCACCTTTTTTTCATTTAAAAAAATGAGATATTGAATCCACATTTTATGAGCCATATAAACGAAAAAGTTTATAGGTGGCGTTTTGATATTCAAAATGGAAAAAAAAAAGTTTTGGGACCAATAAAACTGGGGGGTGATGTCATTTTTGCCTCCGAGTACTTTCCAGTCAAAATAATGGTACTAAACTATTTTGACATTTCTATGTTCAAGTTAGCTATTAAAAAGTGTTCGATGTCGGTGGGAATGTGCTCAAAAATTCTGATATTTTCCAGCCTATGACAAATTTGTAAATATTGTTGCATCTAGTCGTGCGATGTTCGACGTGGGAATGAAAAAGTTTCATTTTTTTGTGGTGAAAAATCTCAAGAAACTTTTCTTGATCAGTTTTCCAGCACTATTTGAAAACTACCATACCCCTTTGTTAGTCCCCTGGTCTCAAAATTTTCTAATTTTCCACTATGTTTTCTCTGAAACTCTCCACTCTCCATCATGTTCTACAACAAAATGTTGTGTTTTGTGTCTGTAGGCAACGTGTAAGAACATAAATCTCGTCTCAACTTTGGCTCCGCCCATAGCAACCCTGGCACAAGCTCCGCCCACCAAGCGTCCGTCTCAGCCTACCAGAATTTGGTGGTGTCATTCAAGCTCCTTGTCTTCTCCTCTCGGGAAAATTCCGAGAAGACAAAATCAAATTTCCTTTACTTTTTTTGCTCGTTTTGTTTCCTCTTTAGGGTGGTGCCAAAAAGGAATTCATTAGAAGAAACAACACATGTTCTTAGTATTCTCGAAATGCAAACAATTGCACTATTGAAGTGGTGGGAGGCCAATGAGAACGGTGAGTGATGATCGTTCTAGTGTTCTTGAATTTTTTAACGCGAACATTATTAAACTAGGATTAGTATATATAAATATGTGTAGGATAGAGTGAAAACTAAAACTATCGTAATCCCAAGTACCGTAGTCTACCTTAGTCTACCAGGCCCTACCGTAATCCGTAGTCTGTACCGTAGCATCGTAGGTATCCTACCGTAGTCTTACCTTTTTCGGCCAGATAATGACGCGCTCGAGTAATTTTTTTTGTTCGAACATGCCGCCGACATCCTCCAGTGTTGGGAGACTGCAAAAAATTTTATTAATTTTCTTTCAATTTTTTTTTTCATTATTGCTCGTTTTTCACTACAGCTTCTGAAAAATTATCATCACCATGAAATACTTGAAAGTTTTTTCCTGACTATCAGCCTATTCTATTTTTGTCACAGGCTTAAATTTGCTAAACCAAAGTTTGCCGTTTCTCATGTTGACTCATGGTGAGAACATGTTTTCTTTTTCTCAGAAGTGACAAAGCGTCTCTTATTCATTCGGAAACATTTTCTCACTGTTACATGCTATGTTGATCTGACCAACCACACAGTAAACCATTCTTCTTTTTCTTTGAGCGACGGTTCGAGAAAAGATCACCAACAAAGATATCACAAGATTTCTGTGTAAATGACCTTCTTTTCTCTCTTATTTTGCAGAAGACACCCACTGCAAATCTTGGACTACTTTTGCACTTTTTCTGAACGGTTTTGTATAAAATGGTGTGAGATTTGATAAGAAATGTGTGTGATCTGTTTGATTTTTTGAGACTTTCGATTCAAATTTCTTAGTGTTAGATGAAAAGAATAAAGGTCGTCCCGAAAAAGTTGATAAGAATATCTTACACTTGATCATCCTCTATCTTGCCAATCTTTCCGGCCACGAAACATTCAAACGCTTTCTCGACATCCACTCGTTTGACGTATTTGGTATCTGGAATAGGGAGAAAATTCGGTAATAGGTAAGTACTGTCTACATGATAGGTAGTAGAATGCATTAGTACCTTTTTTCAGTATTCGGGTACTGTAACAAGAAAGGTCTATAAACTTAACTGATGACTGTTTTGACCACACTATTCCATTTTTGAAATTAGAACCAGATTGATCCTGCTGGAGATCTAGATTCAGGCTTTTTTACACTTCTCCTACTTTTTGGTTTTACGCTTTGCTGAGCCTTTACTTGGTCTGTAGCAGGTTTTATTTGATTTTAATTGCATTATGAAATCATTAAGGCCACAATAGCCTGTAGTGAAGTTTATAGTCAAAATTAATTCCATCACCCACGGTATTACCTAATAAGACTGGTACTGTGTCTACTAAATTTGACTGAAGGTGTTTGCACTATCTACGGAAGGTCATGGAGTCTGTATAGAAAAATATGTCGCGACCTATTTTATTGGAAAGCTGAGAAAACTTTGGTTTCAAATATAAAAACAGTTTTTCCCTGGAGGCTTAGTATTTGAGAAGAACTGGTCAAAGTTTGTACTGTTGGCAGGTTTTACGCCAGGATGGTAATGACGTGCCAACGGTTCAAACTTTGACTTGATTTTTCTCGAATACTAGGCTCGAGGAAAAAAACTGAATATAAATTTGGAATAAGCGTTTTCTCAGCTTTCCATTAATATAGGTGCCGCCCCATGTCTCTACACAGACCCCACGAGTTTCCTTAGTAAGATCCATTGCTTCCTTGCGGCCGTTCGTATTATTTTCCTCCCAAGTCAGTCGCCTGATACTTGGTATCTTTTAAAAATCTGCCCCCATTCTTTCTCTATATCTTTCCCTTCATCCCCCCCCCTATTCTCTTACCACGAATTGCGCATTCCACATTGATACTGGTCGCCAACTTCTCGATTTCACTGAAGGTGTAGCCATCTGATTTCTGTACAATCTCGGTGATTACGTCAGAAGACTCGGGTGTTTCTAAATACGTCTCGAAGATTTCACGACGGTCTTCCTGGAAAATGGATATATACATATACATATGTATATGAATTGTATAGCCTAAATGTAGCCTCCTAGATTTTTTGAAAATTTTTGATAGGTGTCGGAAATTGTGTCATGTAATCACAAAAAGGATCAAGGTGATCAGGTATCTAACCCAGTTCTTGCTTGCATATTTGGAACATGTTCTCTGTGAACTTTGGTCAAAATAATTGTCACAAATCTCAAAAACTGTGATTTTCTCATCTTGTTCTCTACACTCGTCAATTTCTTTTTCTCTTTTCTCTCATTTTCCTTCACCATCTTATTCAAGTTCAGGTTCATTGCGAAACCAAAACAAGGAGATCAAATCAAGTTTCTGACCATTCTCCTTCCCTCCGAAATGTTCTTGTAAAACTAAAGTACAAAGTGATTGCGTAGGCGCCTTGTCCCAAGAAAAAAGCGGGCGGTTCAATTCCTTCGCCTCTCCAAGTTTTCTCATCTCGCCATTTTGACCAACCAGACAGGCCACCATCTCGATCATTATTGCCGTTTGCCTTTCTGTGACGATGTTTCGAAGAAAAGAAGAAGTTCTTTTATTAGCCAGGTAGTACAATGTGACGTCGCTGATTAGGTAAGTAAAAGAATTTTCTTGAGAGAATGGTTTGGTGCTCAAGCTGGATACTGTTATTCAAGCAATATGTTTTGTTGCCTACTTGCTATGCGTGGCTTACAGCTTTTAAAGTTTATTGGTTCAAATTGACTAGAGAAGATCATGGTGTCAGTTTGGAGATGTGGGTCGTGACCTATACCATTGGAAAGCTGAGAAAACACTGGCTTCAAATATATATTCAGTTTCAGCCCTCGAGGCCTGGTAATCAAAAAAAAGGTCAAAAGATTGGAAGATAAAAATTATTACCTTTTGAAATTGCAAAAAATGCACACATATGTATTTCGTGTATCAGAATAGTAATAATTCGACATTTTTTGGAACTTTGACCTTGTTTTTCACAAATACCAGTATTTGCGGACAAAAATTGATAATAGATTTGGAATCAGCGTATTCTAAGCTTTTCAATGATATGAGTCACGTCTCATAACTTCGCACTGACTCCATGACCTTCTTTAGTGAGATAAAATAGTTCAAAAGTTCAAAATCCCAACTTTCAATTTTCAAACAGTTTGAAAATAGCCAATTTTCATTGTTTCAATCCACGAACTTCAGTTTTTATTGCATAACTTGGATAAAGATGTTTTTTTTAATTTCATGAGTTGATAACTAGCAGTTGAATTCAACGTTAAAAAAATGTTTTCTACAAAAAAGTTCTCCCAAAACCATTAAAATCAAAATAACTAAAAACAAATAGTAACGGAACTAAAATATATTCCATCTCCCAGGGTTTTCTCCGATCCGCATGTTACTCTACGTTAATAAGAACACAAATCCACCCAGCTACCTAATCTTATGCTTCAATAGGCCAGTTCTCGTTAGCTAATTGGTGTGTCTCGCAATACCGGCCCGAGACCGCCCAAAAGGTGGCGGGAAATATGGTCAGATTCATTCTCGCCAACAATCTCGCCCTCTTTTTTATTTCCCCGCTACGATTCTCGCCTCCCCTCTTCAAACTGTCCGGTCCTCTTGTCCATGCCCCCCTCTTTTCTACCTTTCCCCCCTATTCCATATCTATCCAATTCTCAATCTATCTCTAAACGAGGTCATCTCTCTTCTCTCTTTCATTCCCTTTACTGCCAGAGAATATCCTCTGTAGTTAGAAGAGACCGGACGGAAAAAGGTGTTGTATGCCCTAATCCTCTTCCCGCCATTCTCCATCCCGGACCGCTTACAATACTATTTACACAGATTTTGTGTGTATGTATGTATGTGGTGTTCGGAAATGGGTGTACCGAGTCTGAACTAATCAGAAGAAAATGAAAATTTTCGAATGGAAAATAGAAAAATAGCACTTACTGATAAACGCCCAGCCCATCCCCACAAACAATTTCCCAAAAACTTCCATTGTAATATTTGACTTCGTCAAAGTTTTCTTGTTTTGTCGTCCACCCTGTCGCTACTGATCTACTAACAGTACCTGACTCATGTGATAGACATGTTACGTCAGTTGGTACGTCACAGATGTTCCCCTTTTTTTGTTGCCATTATTTAGATTCTTTATCTCAGCTAACTTGAGAGTATTGCATTCCGTGATCTGATTACTTCTTAATTTAATCTCTCATATTTTCAATGATTACCTCCCTCTTTTCCTTCATTTTTCTCTTTTTCACTCTTTTTTACTCTTTTTTACTTCAGAACTTGCAACAACTCAATCAAATCTAATTAATTTTCAGTGTCAGTGCATACTCTGAAAACTTGGGCTTACTTTTTGACTAACTTGTCAAAGCTATCAACAAGATCGGTGTTGCATTTTGAATTTGAAGAAAAAAAGAAAAAAAAGATGGCGCGTCGCTCTCCATTCGGTTTGCCACTTAATGATGAAGCTAAGCAACTGGTGAATGATGTTCGTCTCCGTATTGGGCAGCCAATCCATCCAAATGTGAGTTTCATATTTTATCGACTATTATGCCTATAATTTTAAAAAAAAACTATTTTCAGTTCAACACCGATTTCAATGTCTACCGCTTCATCATGGCCGCTGAGCGTACTCACCGTAAAGAGCGTGATGTCATCAAGTACGCTGCGCTTGCTCTTAACAACCATCTCCGCTACCGCAAAGCTTTGAACCTTGACGTCGAGCATATTCCATCATTCGATGACAACCCAATATTTCAAAAGAAGCTTATGCCACGTGGAGAGATTCTGACAAAGACCGACGCCCAGAATCGTTTGTTGTGGTACATCGAGTATGCAACAATCACTGTGGAGGTTATCGTTAAAATGAAAGTTCCCCGAACCAAAAATATAGTTTTTTTTAGAGCATTGCTCACTCAATCCGTAGTTCGGAGGCGTGCAAGTTTCAATTCCTGCAGTTTGAGCACATGCTCCGAAAGGTTATGGAGCAAGAGGAGCGTACCGGGCGCTTGAGTTCTCTCCGTCATATTGTCAACATGGATGGATATGAGATCAATCCATTCACCATGGTCTTCGTCACCAGCGGAACCTTGGCATACTACTCCCAACTCTTCCACTTCGAGAACTATCCAGAATTGGTGAGATACACCACTATTAGACCATAGAACTTAGCTAACCTAGCCTACCATAATGACATAATTATAATGCATCCTTCTGCCCCCGTCTCGTGCTAATTCAAGCAAGAAAACCAGTTTTCTAGGTAACACCAACGGACATTGTCAACATTGCCAAATGGATTCACGTTCCGTACAAAATTGCGAAGGCAATGATGCCGACTGGTTTCTCAGAGAAATTCCGTCTCCACGACAGACACTTCCTTGAGACACTCCTCGAGGATATTGATGTTAATGACATTCCAGTTAGCCTCGGTGGCAATGATACGGTTTGTTGGAGGATTTATTTTGCAGGTTATGAAATAACATCATTGGCACTTTCAGGAGATCAAATTCACTGATGCCATCAAAATCGACCCAAACAACTACTGGCGAGTGGATAACGCAGACTTGATCGATGCCCTCGAAGGATTCCATGTTGGAGCTCGCAAGAGCAGAATCGTCTCTATCAATGTCACCACCGCCAGAGAGCTCAAATGGTACTTTTCGACAGATGGAGATATCTACTTTGGAGTTTTCTTTGAGGTAAATTACCCTGGTAGTAAAATTTAAAATGTAAGAAAAAATTCTTGTTTTCAGGGAGACGCCACCAACAACAATGTCGAGCAAGTTGAGCCAAACCTTGACAACATGGATATGGTGTACCCATGGTTGAAAATCACAGCCAAGTTAGTTCACGAAATCGATCATGTCAACTTGAACCGAGTGGGAAGATACCATGTTGTCTTCTGTAACAAGCACTCCTGGATCCATCGGCGGTGTGTGCAGTTTTATGGACAGGTGAGGAGAGGGTTTTGACCAAAAATAGTGTGTAGTCTTCTTAGTAAATTGAGGTATTTTTGAGAGGGTCCGTCACCTGAGTACCAGAGAGAATCAAAAAGTCAATTGTTTTCGAAAAAACAAATAGTCGAAGAGTGGTAATGGAACAAAAAACCTAAATACTCTAATTTTCAGATTCTCGACGACACCGACAACTCATACAAACGCCTTTACACTGATGGAACAATGTCGTCAGCCGACCGAATAATCTAAGACCCGATATATAGATATTTGGAAAATGTTTATTTTTACCTCACACTATTTTGACTTCTAAAACTCCAAAAAAAAATTTAAAATGGAAAAAAATCCAAAAAAAAACTTTTCTCCCGATTTTTTTTCTGCCATCCCATCCTGTCTGTTCGTCCCAAAAACGTTTTGTCATTTTTTTTTCATTATTTTACTATTATTTTTCCATCTTTTCTCGCTTCACATATTTTTTTCTTGCTTGTCGAAAAAAAAACCCGCTGTCTGATAAAACATATGTTATTTGGATTTCGGAGTTTGAGGATTGTTAGTTTCAGAATTTTTCAGATTTTTTTTCACTCCTGGATAGCAATAAACTCCCCGGATACCAATCAACTCACTTTTGTCAATGGTCCCAACTCGATTTTGCGGGAAACAATTGGTCTCGCTCGCATCACCTGTTCCACAAATCCGTCGTTTAATGTTGAGAACCTTTGAGCTACAAGCACCACACTCACACCAGTTGTTCGCAGTTTTTGGCTGAACACTGAAAGGAAAAGAAATGATAAAAATAATGTTTTTGAATTTTGATTTGATACCTGATACAACTTTTTCCATTGCAAGATGCCTCTGTTCTTGGTCGATTCGTGGTAAGATGACATCAAAATCATCCAGAAATAGACAAGATGGTTTTTTGACGTCTAATTCTTGTATGGTATCGTTCAGAAGTTTTTCAATAACCTCAGCGGATCTTCCTAAAAGAAAAAAATCAGGAATGTTTGAAAAAATTTTGTCATACCTTTCAGCAGAGCGCAGGGTATCAATTTGCAAAAAGTGACGGATGAATTATAGGAGAGGCGGCGAGCCAGCTTTTTGATGAATGTAGTTTTTCCAGATCCTGTTACAAGATGTAGAAAGCATTGTCAAGGCCCGGGTACTGGTGCCAAAAGTCAAAATTTAAATTTTTTTTCGAAAAAGCCAAATGTTTTACTGTTTTTCAGAGTTAGAAAAAAATAGGTTCATTTTTTGAAGCCGGGCCTTGACAAGTATGGTATAATGTCAATTACGTCAGATTCCAATCACTCCATTTCTATTCTTACCATTCCCTCCTAACACCAACACATGTTGTCTTCCATCCCGACAGACTTTGTCCAATTCAGATAGCATTTTCGAGTGGCGTCTGAAAAGAAGAACGAAACACCAATGCAGGTAGTTGAGTTTGGTTTCAGGACTAGAATAACAGAATAAGAAAAAGAAGACAAACCCAATTTGTACGAAATCCTCGTTCTGGACTAAACCGAAGTTTTCAACGTTGCTTATTTCAGGTTTTTGAGTGGGAGGAGAGCTTTCTGAGGACTCTGACTCGTCTAGACGTCGGCGGCGCGTTCTTGATCCCAACTCACTGAACTTTTGCTTGGAGTCTGTGATTTTCTGGAACGAAAAATGGAAAATTTTTCAGTTTTTCTCTCAATGACATACATAATTTCAAGTACCGTCTGGAGAGTACTTGATACTGATTAGCTCAAATTTCATGGTTTTTGACATAACAATTTTGTCTGTTTCCCACACGTCACTTTTCAGTATATTTATGGGTATTCTTTCTCAACACTGCTTTTTTAAAAATATTTTCCAGTAATCTTAATCTGATACTACATGTCAAAAAAAATATGAATCTTCTTGGGCAATCCAGATCGGGAAAAATGACACGCCTACCTTATAAATCAACTCAGTGGTAACCTCCAACAAGAAACATGTGCTTTCGGTGACCCGCTTGACTAGTCCTTTGATATTTGGTAGTATTTTCACACGGATGATTTTATCTGGAATTTTTATTTTTATTTTTATTCATAAACAGTTCTGTAATAATTTTACCATCTAGTGCCACATCAAGCTCTTTTCCTTCAACAGATAGTAAAATAGGGTTTCCATGACATTCTGCTTGTAATGCTTTCGTCATAATGTCTTTCATTGCATATTCCTCAATCCAAAGAAGTGTCTGTAAACATTTTTTATTCAAAACACCTGTCGAAATCCCTTTACTAATCCCACATCTTTCTCCATCATCACTTCACAATATCTCAATGTGCAAATCCGCATCTCAGGCACCCCAAGTATTTTCACATTCACATACGGCTCCAAACTGCCGCTTCCGTCAACACAATGTTGGCGATTGGCAAGCTGCAAAATACTTTTGTTTTGTTTTTTACTCTTTTCTTCTTTTTTTCTAGACCTGCAGTGAATCGAACATGTGGGCCAGCGAGTTATTCAACACATCATCATTTTTCTTCAAGTTGCTGAAGGTTGTGCGATGAAGATAGAAAAATTGAGTGTGCTCCTGGAGTTCAGATCTACCAAATGATTTGATCTCAATTATTCCATGCTCGGGGTAGGGACAGGTATCTGGAAGTTATGAATTAAATAAAAATTTATAACAAATCACTACCTTTCCCCTCTATATATATTGTGTTCTTGTCAATCCTGTCTATATCCGTCTTAATCCACGACTCCACAATTTTTCTTGGTAACACTCTTCCAATCATCGGAATTTTTTCCAAATTTATCACGTAATTTGATAGAAACCCATGAGTACTGAGATCTTGAACAATCTAAATGTGATTTTTTTTGGTTTTAATTATATTTACACTTACATTAGACACTTTTTTAGCCATTACAGCTTTTTCATCACTTTGAGATCCTTCGGTAACCGTCTGGACGTGTAATTCGGTTTCATTAGTCAAAATAACAGGGTTATTGGTAGCTGGTACTATGTTTACTGAAAAATTCTGAATTTTTTTCACCCAAGATGGTAAAAACTCACAAATCCGAAATTGCACATAAACCCCGGGACTCAGAAAATGAGGGATAATCATATTTTGTGAAACCAATCGGATTTGATTGAGAAACTCATTCTCAATGGACGCTTGGGACTGGGCCTGCAAAGAAAATAGACAAAATCGTTCATTTATTCATTCACTTCAATTTCCGGTCGTGTTTTTCTTTATTCTTCCACAAAAACACTCCTTTTCCCTTCACCCCTCCTTCACTCCTCCACCTTTTCAACCCATTTACTCACAATGACAGAATAGTCGTTGTCGGTCCGTGGGGCCACCTCGATATACGAACAATAGGTTTTGCTTTCGGTTTTTTCAAGGATTACCTGCAATAATATGTTCTTTTATTATTTTGGGTCGAATCTTATGATCTCCAACATCACTTTTGTTTTTATTAGACGATCGGATAAAAGTGAACACTTTGAATGCGTCTTAATGCCTTAACGTCATCCTCCTTTTTTTCCTAATCTCTATATTCGTTTGACTAATACTTTCCCTTTTAACTTATCATATAATATAATTCCTATTGAATCCCTCCAAATAATTTTGAGAAGAAATTCATTCCCTTCCCACAATTCTCAAATTACACCTTTCCCCCGTCCCCCTCCTTTCCAATTCTACACTTTTCATTACCTCCTGTCTCTCCTGGAAACCTGAGACCTCCGCGAAGACGGAATTGACAAAAACATTAGTGAATGGTAATTGACCGAATAGTTGGAGATCACAGAAGATGTTCGGATTCTCACAGCTTCTCATTCGAAAACTTCCGAGTGGTGGGCCATTGAATTTCTGGAATATTATACGGTTTTAATATGATTTTTTTTTGTTTTGAGGAAGGTTTTGAAACATGAAACTTTTACATAATTATAATAATTAAACATTTCATTCTAACCCGCCATCTGCTTCAGTCCGCATCTGCCAACAAAGCTTTCATTCCACCCTTCCCCATTTTCTCTTACCTCGTTGACCGATGACAAATCATTAGTGGCATTGATGGCTGTCAACAGTTTTGCATAGCCAAAGCAATTACTCAGCGAATGAAAGCTGACAAAAGCCGGATAGCTTTGATTCATCGTTCGCCTTTCCCTCGTTTATTTTCTTGTCGATTTCCAATTTCGCCGTCGTTGTCCTATTTCCTTCTATCCGTTTTGGGGTGAAAGGTTTCCTGGCTGGAAAGTGATATTCATATTTTTTATTAGACATATTTCTGAGTAAGTTTGTTGGAAAAAACTAGATTTTAATTAATTATGGAGTTATTCAGGTCATGTAAATTTTAATACACGTCTATTTTTTTACAAATCTTAGTTTCCCGTAGGGCTAACATAATTGTTCCCTTTTTTCAATTTTTCGACAAGCATATGTAGCAAAACTGTTAAAAAAAGACGCAAAATGTAAGCAATGGGGATAAATATGTTAAAAATACATTTTCCACCGTGTGAATGAAGTAAAATATGTATTGAAAAATACATTTGGCTATAAAGAAAATTTTCTCATTTGAAGTTTTTTCTCACATTTGAAAAAAAAGTGTTCTATTAAATTCAAATATACATGCAAAACTTTCAGAACGCTATAAAAACTCAAAACCAATACCAAAAAAATGTCCTTAATAATGCAATACCGTCCATGTTGAAGGACACACTGTCTTATCAGCAGTGGTCTCATCTGTTTTGATGCTACGCTGTAGTTAGCCTCTGGCGTAGTAGTAATAGTAGAAGTGACCTCATTTTTTAATTCAGATAATGATTTTTTTCAGATATAACTTTGATAGATAACTTGTGTGACTGAAAGATCCGTTGTTCTTGTCTGTGACCATGATAACAAAAAAAAATTTAGGCCAGTGTCGTCATTTTGAAACAGAATCGGGGAGTGTGCAGTTCATTATCAGTTTTTATTTGCCATGTAACTTTCTGTATTGCTTTTTTCATTTTCGGTTTTTTAAGTTGACCACTCCCTTCGAAGAAGCTTAAAATCGAATTTTTGTGTTTTTAGTAGTTTTACTTCCATTTATATAGTTTTCTTTTTAAATCCTGTTCAAATTAAAAAAAAACTTCACTTCAGTTTTCGCGCGGATTAACTGCGGCGTTTCGACAAAATCGTTGATTTTTCAAACTTTAATATTTGAGATTGAAAACCAATACGTTATTTTTGTTATTTTTCAGTTTGTTGACAACCATCCAAGTTTGTTTAAGCAAGTTTGAGATTTCAGTATTTTCTAAACGCACTCTGAGAAATAACAAAAAATACCAACAATTTCAAAATCCCGCTTTTTCTACTTATCCAAACTTCCACATTTTGAAATACCTTCTCGAATCGAGGCCAACCATAAGCTTTCACTAGAAAATGGTCTGTGCAGTTTTGGATGATGGTGTTTGCGTACTTCCTTTCTTCTTGCAACCGGCCCCGCAAGAAGAAAAGGAAAATAAAGGGAATTGAGAGAGAGAGGGAGACAGCTGCAGTAGTCTCAGGGCAAGTGGTCGCGCTCCGTCTCTTCATCTCCAATGATCTTTTTGGATCTTTTCTCCCTTCGTTCACACAGCATACACACACACACCACCACCCCAACCTCCCAGTGCGTCTTCGTTTCTTTCCCCGTACATACCATTTACACAATAATGTCATTTTGCCTGTAATTTGCTTCCTTTTCTTCTACACTCCCAACGTCTCATCTTCGTCACCACCACCACTACCACCACTAATCCTCCTTCATTGATTTTCTTTTTGAATTGTTTGATGAGAACGGTTTTGAGGTGTACCCTTTTGTTTGGTCTGACCTTTCTTTAGTGGTCCGCAGCAAAGGTTGTTACGGAAGGGACGAGAGGTAAATAGATTAGATCCGCGTGTCTATTTTTGGAGTCTTAACCTTAGTAAAGCGTAAGTGGACTAGCTTGAAACACTATTTAGTAGTTTTTACACCACAATTAGGTATCTCAATAGAAATAGTTTATTTTATATATAAATAACCACGTTCGCTCAAAAAATCTAATATTAATTAGCTTATTTTGTAGAGAACACTTTTTTTTTCATTTTTTAATGTCAAACAATAAATCAAGTACAGTTTTTATAATACATGCTAGGCAAAACTTTTATTTTTAGTTCTCCTTTGTCATCTGTTTTTCAAAACTAACTCATTTCTAGCTCTGCAAAAACTGGTCCCCTCCATTTTTTTCTGTTTTTTCTCACGCTCAAAAACTTTTCCTCCGCTAATACCTTCTTTCGTTTTTTTTCCTCTTTTTTCTTCTTTCAAGCAAAAAAAACCAACGGCTTATTTTCTCATGTTTGACTTCTCCCATTTGTTTTTACACCAAAACTTTCAAATTTTTGCAGGTGTTGGCCAAACTATGGGTCAGATAGCCAGTGTGTTCCGGGGGAGGAACACACACGTACGGGGAAGTTCGCACGATGAAGAAGATCCCGAAGCACAAATGACGTTCTCCAATGCGGCTGGTTAGTTTTTGTGGTTTTTTTGAGAAAAAAAGTGGTTAGAAAGAGAAAATGAAACATATTGAAGTGGTTTTGATGAAAGAAAGATATTATATGAAGTAGTTTTCCGTAGTTATTGCGAAATTCTTGCAGCTTATTGTGAGGGAGATTCTCAATTTTTGTCGAAGAAGAAACTTTGAGCTTCCTCTGCTAAAAAAAAGTTAGGGAATACATGTCATAGAGTTGTCATCAAACGAACAACATGTACAATTTGTCATTCTTGAAAAAAGTTATAAAAAAGATGAAAAGAACGTTTGAACAAGGAAGTCACGTCTCATACGGCTAGACTTGCAAAAAATCGGCCGGCCCTTCTGCCCAGTCCGGTCCTGTCGCCCCGTAGTCAAAAATGTGAACAATTTTATCACGAAATTTTTGAAAATTTTTTATCGGAAGTTGTCAAAAATCTTATGTAAGCTTGAGATTTTACCGATATTCAAAAACGTAGTCAAAATTTCAACTTTTGTCACTTATTGAAATGCCTAGCACGTATATTTTTTTTAATACGTTTTCTGAAATGATCACACCCTAGAATATGCAAATTTTGATAGTGCAGCTAGCTTTTTTCACAATTACTTCTCAATTTCAATAATTTTCAACAGCTCCATAAATTTCTAACATTTCAGGTTCCTACTTCGGCACCCACTTCCTCATGTGCGGCTGCAAGTTCGAAATGGCACGACCCGAGGCCTACCTATTCGGAGAGAATAGCGATTTGGATCAGCTAGGCTCCAAAGCACTTGGCGTGAGTTTTTCTTATGAGTTGGATAAAATACATGAGGAGTCCCTAGCCAAAAATGTCAGAAAAATGATATCTTTAAGTTTTGACCCAAAAACTCACATTTCACACTTCAAATGCAACTAAATAGGTAATGAAGTGAAAACTTGAGGTGGAAGAAACAAAAATACTTCCTATAGCGATTTTTATAGCAGAAAAATAGGAGATGAAGAAGAACATGCCGCAGTTAGTCGATAATGTTCTCTCTCGAATGCTCAAATTCAGTCACGAGAGATGGGTGTGGTTATTTTCTATTCTGACTGAATAGCTAACCACGGCGACATACATACGACTACATTTATCCGCTTTTAAGCACATTTGTTCTCTGTGACTATAGCAATTCTAGCATAGGCATCTGAAACAATGACTCATTCTGGTTTTTGCAGTTTCCCTATCCACCTGGACCACTTGGAAACGATGAAATCCGACCGCTCAACCTACTCGTGAACATTCGAAAGGAGTCGGTCAAATTTCAACGGGTAAAAAAGGACAATGGAGAGTTCGACACTAACTTGTATCAACTCACATTTGTTTTTGATTGTGACGTAGCATGTGCAATTCAAGTGCACTTTCACGCGAAGGAAGTGTATCATGATGGAGAAATACAGTGAGTTCTTAAAGTTGAAGAATGTTAAGAGCGTGAAAAAGCGAAATTGGAAAATTGAGAGAAGAGATGAGTGTGTCGCTTGTGTCTTTCACCCGCGGTAACCATGGAGATGGGTTTGAGGGCTTACGGGAATTAAAAACACTAGATGTGCTCTAGCTCGCGGTTGATTTTTAGAAAAGCGTTTATTTTGTAACTTTTCAGATTTTCATATCGAAACCGCCGAACTCAAAACTCTGAGACATTCCCATTCGAGATGGGTGCTGATCAAGTATTTGGTGGATATGTTTTTGATGCTTCCAGATGGGATACAAATGATGTGAGTTCATTTTCTTATTTCCTAATTTTCGGAAAACCAGACTAAGCATTTTTACTACGAATTTTCTAAAAGTTTCAAAAAATTTTGTTAAAAAATGAATACCGATTTTTGAATCCGGGCCAACGGGCCGAGCCGGACCGGCCCTATTTTTGAGAAGTCTGCTTTTCTTATTCCCTTATTTCCGGAAAACCCGTTAATCTCAATCCTTCCATCAAAATCCAATAATTCTCCAGCTTTCCTATACTTCCGGCCTCTACTATCCATTTGTCATCTCTATCACAACATCTGGCGTGGAAAGCACACAAATGCAAACAACAATGTGTACAGTAGAGGTGATCTCAAACATGAAACGTTTTTTTTTCTAACCATTTTTCCATTTTCAGACCGGAAACGATAGCAGTAAAGCGTTAGTATTGAAGCCACTACGACAGAAGATTGCATGCGACGGTGTCACCTATCTATTGCAGGTATCTTTTTTTGTCATGTCTTGTATCAAGTCGCGGTGATTAATTAGTCTTATCTTATCTTATCAAAGAGATCATGAAATCCTATTGACAAAGTGGAACATTGTAGACAGAATTGAGACATTAAATTAAACAAGATTGTTTTGTAAGAGGGGACTGGGAAAAATGGAACTTTTCTCAAGAAAATTCGTTTCAGGAAATCTTTGGAATTGAAAACAAAGCAAACGAAAGTATGGACGATGACAATGGTCTGGAATGTATTATCTGCTTATCAGATATCCGTGATACAGTAATCCTACCTTGTCGCCATTTATGTGTATGCAGTAATTGTGCGGATTCGCTGAGATACAAGGCGAGTGAACTGTTATGAGTTCACATAACTATGACAAGCTTATTTTTCAGCATAACAACTGTCCCATCTGTCGATCACCATTCCGAGCATTGATTAGGTTACGAGCACACCGACAAACGAGAAATCAGATGTAAGTATATTCAGAAGTGTTTTGAAAACGAAAATTGTTGTTGTGAATAGCTCAATTAGTGAGATGCACGAAAATCACTGGAAACGCGGCCAAAGCGCACCAGACATAATTAAAAAACACTTAAACAGTCAATTTTTCGCATTAAAAACGTTCAAAACGCGTTCACGTTGCGCTAGCCACCAAATAACATAAAATGGTTCAATTTTTACCAATAAATGCTCCAAATTAGTGAAAATATGAAAAAATCATGTAATTTCTATGACTCAGTGCTTCCATTTTCAGCTATGAAACTGTCAGTCTCGTGGAAGGTCTAAACGGATCCTTCACTCCAATACCGACTGTAATTGACCCAGTCTCCACTATCAACTCGTCAACAAGAAGAAAACGACATTCGAGTAGCCGAAGTGGGAAAGCAATGCACCAAGTGTTAACGATGGAACAGCTCGGAGATGACACTCGAGTTCAGGAATGCATAGAAATGAGTTATATGGCCAATGATAATGACGAAGAGACTGTTGAAGAGGAGGAAGTTCAGAAACCAGCAGAAAAAGAGAGAACGAGGAGTCTGGAGGAAAGTGAAGAGGGATCGAGTGGAACTAGTTCACAGCCTTTCAAAGTGAGTGAGGTGTTTTGTTCTAACTGGGAAAGGTTACCAAGCAGTTATATTATGTCTTTTATATCATTAAAACACTGAGAAGACACACACGTTAAACATATATTCAATTTTTTCTCTTGAAGTACAAGACAAATGAGGTAAATGATTGGATTGCAGGCAAGTCATAGTAGTTTTGGATTGCGAAAAACAATATTACATGCATTACTCAAAAGTTCGGTTTCCGAACACCAAACCAATTTTTTTCATTCATCGAATCAGTATTCAAGATGCTCTATCAGTTACTTTCATCAAAAATTGAGTAATGCAGTTTTGTTTTTTGCATCGCAAAATAATTCTAGCAGTGTGAACGATAATCTTGTTTTTTTTTTGAATACGAAACTGCCAGGATAAAAACTGAATGTATAACTAAAACCAGAGGGTCGTCAACTTTCCAAAGATGTATACCATATCCTATGTCGGTTGAAACTAGGTCAAAACAATCAGCTTTGAGTTTGAAAAGGTTTAAAACTTAACGTTTTTGTGTTCCCATATAGTTTCATTAAGAGAATCCAGTTCGTTCCATTTTTTCGATCAAAAATTCTGTAGAATTTCTGATTTTGCCTGGAAGACTTGGCGTATGTTATTTCACCAGGAAGATAATCCGTTAACTGGTCATTCTACTCCAGAAAAAGTATTTCTCAAGCATGCTTTCTAAAAACGAATGAAATAAAAAAGAAAATATCTAATACCTCCACCGAACCCCTTCCTCTCTCTCTCGTTTGTCTCTCTTCCCTTTTGTCTCCACCAACCTATCCGCTTCTGATCGAGCATGTTAGGTGTGCCTCGGCCCCAAGAACCATAGTTGTACGGAATGTCATTTTTCGATTACCGAAATCCGGAATCTGGAACGGAATGAAAAAACACCGGAAGTCCGGAATTTCGGATGACTTTCAAATTTCGTGCTTTCTATAGCTGTAGATGTAGGTACAAAGATAAAATGTGAACAAATATAACCAAAAATGTTTTTTACGACAGTGTGACTCCACCAATTCATAAAAATTTCTATTTCAGAAGCACCGCGACTCCTTGGACATCTCGGAATCAGAGGAAGAATCGGAACCACCACTTCCTGACAAGAAGGTCCCAGAAGACATCGACTCGGATAAAGATGAAGGTGTTGATAAAGATTCCGTAGACCCATCAGATGACGACGAGAATGGTGTAGAAGAATCGATGAGAAGAAATTCCGAAAAACGACGCTCGTTCCAATCCGGTTCCCGTAATTCTTCAAGTCAACTTCTGGAGGAGCAGCATAGAAAGAACTGAGCTTTCTCGTCGAAAGCTTCACTTTTTCATTTAAATGTTTAGTTTTTTTTCACTTTAATGGCATTTTCAAACCCCCGCGTTTTCCTGGTTCCAGTCACTCCGTGTATTTTCAAATTATGGTCATATATCTATACCGAGCATTCACCATTTTACTCATTTTATTTTATTAGCTTTTACTCTTTTATTCTTTAAGAACATCTTTCACTTTGTATCGAAACTTTATTGTGATTCATTTGAGCTCCGCGTGTGCACAAACTTTTGTCTTGTCATTATTTTACGATTTTTTTCGAAATATTTCTTTCAATCTTCATTTTAAAGGTACATCTGTGGTATATAAAACTATTGGTTGTGGTTTATTATTATTTTTTGGATTTATTTTTTGTATATTGAATGTTATGAAGTGTTTTCCATGTTTTATCATGCAAATTCTGCTGGGAATCTATATTGTCCGTTGTCAATACATCAATACATACAAAAAGTACTCTACGTGGCTCTGTTCTTTTTCCGTAACGTCAAAATTCAGGCTAAAACTCAATAATGCTAAATAATGGAGGGAAGTTATGACGCGTGGGTTGTAATTGCGTTGCTGATAGTGTTTTTCATCGCCGGTTGGATTTTCTACACTAGGCAATTGTTCAAAAACTATGAAGTGCATAATAGGTACGTTTTTATTCACGAAAAACACACGAAAACTGACAAATAGTGATTCAGACTCGTCCAATTCATATTCTCCTTCACATTTTCACTTTCATGCTCACTTTTTGAGCTGATCATCTTTGAAATTGCTGATGTACTCGACCCAACGTGAGTTTTTCACTTTGACCGGAATAATCGTCCAAATTCTAGATCCCGTCAAAAATGCTGGACCAACTGCTTGGCCATTATGCTATTCACACTGGTAGTCTTCATTCCGTTGTATATGGCATTCCTATTGATTCAAAGCATAACTTTCAGTAAGTTTCTCTGGTTACAACTTTTAAAAACTGGTTTTTATCATTTCAGTTCGATCTAAATTCCACATTCCTCTCACCTTCTTTAGTTGGTTTGTTTTTCTCTACTTCTTCTGGAAAATCGGAGATCCATTCCCGATTTTAAGTGCTAAACATGGTAAATTTTGAATTTTTTATTATTTTTAGCACATCAAGTCACAATAACTCAATTTTTCAGGAATCTTCACCATTGAACAAGTAATTTCACGTGTTGGAGTCATTGGAGTCACTGTGATGGCAGTTTTGTCTGGATTCGGAGCGGTCAACGCACCCTACACATACATGACTATATTCATGAGACCGGTAATACTGTAACCTTAGTTTTTAAGATAAATATTGCTCTCAGGTGGAAAGTATACAAGCTCAACAACTAGAAAAACGACTGACCCACGCCATGGACATGATAGTCAGCAAAAAACGGAAAATGGCAAGGAACCAGTTGGAATTAAAGAGGTTGAACTCGGATAAAGGTGAGATTCGTCAAACTTTTTCTCATAAAATTATATAAAATTACACTTTTTCAGCATCACAAGAACCATCCTTCCTGTCAAGGCTCTGGTCCAACTTCAGTGAGAGCAATAGCGAGAGCAACTTGCAATCGCAGATTTCCCGGATGGAGAGTGAGATAAAACCATTGGAGACGCTAAGCCGATACTTGTTTCTGGAGCTAGTGGAGCTGAAAAATATGTTGGATAGGGTTGCATTCAGGTGAGATAGTTTATAATAGCCAAAACGCTATAAATTAAAAAATATCGTCATTTTACCTAGCAATGACCCTGACATTATGAGAAAATTCACTTTACAGCAAAACCTTCCTCGGAATGTATTTCAACGTTCTTGGCCACTTCTTCTCTCTGTATTGCATCTGGAAGATTTTCATCTCACTAGTCAATATTGTATTTGACAGAGTAGGCAAGGTAACTGACCCATCTTGACTAAAATAACACATCGTTTTTGTTTCCTTTCAGGTGGACCCAGTCACGAGAATGATAGAGATCAGTGTGAACTACGTCGGAATTGAGATGGACGTCAGATACTGGTCGCAATACATTTCCTTCTTCTTGGTTGGAGTCATTGCGATAACTTCTGTTAGAGGTAAGCATGAATGAGAAGGAGAGAGCGAAGGATGTGATGAAATGTTGGAAAACTTAAAAGTACTGAGACTAGCTGAAAAAATGAGGAATTCAATGAGAAAACTTACTTTTATCGGAATAAAAGAAAAAAAAGAGTAAAAAAACAAAAATTCATTCTGTTGCCATAACTGAAAACTAAATAACACCAGTGAATAGTAATCTGACACAATAAAAATAAAGAAGGAAGAAATATTGTTCTAAGAATAAAACCATCTGGGTTTGAGAAAATAGCCTCAAACTTGTCACGAGCCGGCCCAGTCCAGAATCGAAAGTTTTCTCTGCCCGGCCTAGCCCACTCGGCCCCTTTTAAACCATATTTCGTACCAAAATTTTGAAAAAAAAACTTGACGTTTTTTGGATTGTTTTGGAAAAACGTCTAGTTTTAAACTGAGAGTTTAGAATGCAATAGATTTCTGAATATTTATGATAATTTAAGCAATTTTACTCTGAAATTTCGAAGAAAATTCCGTACCAACAGAAAGTTGAGCCCGGCCCGAACCGATTTCGCCAGGTCCGGACTAGCGTCAGATTTTGAATGAAGAGTTGGTAGAAAAATGAAATTATATCACGGGTTGTCACCGCTTCAAACTACAGTACCAGCCAAAGTGATATCATACTTTGCCGTTTTCAGTTGAAAATGTCCAACTTTGAGAGTGCGTCATAGTAAAACAATTTCACACACAAAGTGAACTCATTATGGATCAAACAGATCAACAGTAGAGCTCCGTTTTTGTATTTTAGAGAGTTTCAGTAATTTTTTGTAAACAGCTCAAAAATCGCTCTATTTTGCACTGAAAGGGGTCGATTAGTGGAAGAAATGACTTCCTCGATACGTAATTTGCTAGTGGGCGCATGTACAAAAAAATTGCCAACTACAAAACTTGAGTTCTTTTCTTGTTCTGTTCAATCCATCAAAAGTTATTTTGTTGGACCGTTAGTTTTACCATGACAAACTTTCAAAGTTGGACACTGTTTACTGAATAAGGCAAAATGTGATATACTTTTTGCCGGTACTGTATATATGAACTGTTTTACAAAAGCAACTTTCAAACTTTCTTCAAATCTTCAAAATATTCCATATCTTTTTCTTTTTTCAGGTCTTCTCATCACCATGGCCAAGTTTTTCGTCTCCATTTCCAACATCCGGTCATCCAACATCATTGTTCTTGGATTCGCCCAAATCATGGGAATGTACTTCGTGTCTAGTGTGCTCCTCATGCGGATGAATGTCCCACCGGAGTATCGTATCATTCTTACTAGAATCCTAGGTGATCTTCAGTTCAATTTTTATCATCGCTGGTTTGACGTCATCTTTTTGATCTCTGCAGTTACTTCCATAGCCGTTTTGAGTCTGATCAGAAAATCTGGGGACACGAGATTCCGGCATTAACTGATCCTGATTTTTTTGTTGTTATCCATGTTAAAACATATTTCTATTATTTGGGTGAATTTTATAGTTTTATCAGGTTTCTCTACATACTAGGTTATATGCCAAATCAGGTAGCTTTTCTCAAAAACGTACATTCCTTTTGATCATCAATCCCGCTTGCTCGTATGACTTCTTTTTTTTTGCCTATTAAAAATGATTTTCTGGTGTATTTTCATAATATATGGTTGTGATTTCAGTAATATAAATTATTTTGAATTATTGCGTAAAACTATACAAAGCTCTTGCAAACAGTACTTTTCTCAATCGGTCATTTAAATATAAACATTTTCAAATGTTTTTTCGTCTCTATTCTTAGACCCACCCCACGACTAGTCAATAAATTAAAAGATCGACGTTCGTAAATCATGACACCTAGTCTTTTAGGTCGTGGTGCCCCGCCGGCCGCTCATTTAGAAAATAAAAAACGACTGTGACACATATAAAACTGAAATCCGTTAGATAAAACACACCTCCAAAGAAATGTGACGAAAAACTGACATTGGAATGCAAACATTGGAACAGAGGCACTCGAAAAAAGTTCGAAATTTCTTTTCGGACGGATTTTCTGATGCTTATCTTTAAAATATAGGTGAAATGTGCCGGTGTATTAGGCCACCCGAAAAAAGTGCGACAAATCCTTAATGGGGGACTGAATGAGAAAGAACGTAGGAACACAGGACGCCGCGTCCTACAGTAACCACAAAAAGCAGACAAAAGATGCGGAGGATAGATAGGGGGCGGGGCAATCCGCACTATTCATCCTTTCTCTGATTCTTACCCCCCAACATTCCTTTTCACACCCTTTTGAGGAATTATCCCTCCGCAAGCTTATCCGTTTTTGAATTATTATTATTGTTTCTATTTCATTTTGGTTGGTCCGCAATAATTTTTATTTTGCGTTCAATATATTCTTTTCTTGATATTCCTTATTCAAATCTTACTTTTTTTTTACATAATAATTGATTTCAGGTGAAGAAAACTGAAGGTGATTTGGCAATGAAGTTGTTTGCCTTAGTGTCATTCCTACTGATAAGGAATTCATTACAATCTGGTAAATGTTTTACATATATATATAAACATTTCATTGAATCTATTAATATAACTTTTCAGAATGCATTGTATCAGAATGGGGAACCTGGTCCAAATGTCACGGAGGATGTAAGCGTGGGTTGATTGTGAGGAATCGTGATGTTCTGCAACCGCCACTCCAAGAATTGACAGAAGAAGGAAGAATGATGCAAAGGTTGTGCCCGCACTTGTATGAAACCAAATATTGTGATAAGACGGAATGTGGAGAGGAGGAGAAGAAGGTGAGTGAACTTTTTTTTCTTATTGTTATTATAATTCTGCGAGTATCCTGTTCCCGGCATTAACTGATTTCACATGATCTTAACCATGTTAAAACATATTACCGTTTCTTTTATTTGGATGAACTTTATAGTTTTATCAGGTTTTTCTACATATTAGGTTCTATGCCAAATCAGGTAGCTTTTCTCAAAAACGTACATTCCTTCTGATCATCAATCCCGCTTGTTCTTACAATTTCTATTTTTTGCCAATTTTTCAAAATGCAATGTTGTGATTTTCTGGTATATATTTAAATCCAAATTCTTCACGTCCAATTCCAATTTTTCAAACAAAAAACCAATGATTCCTGATCATCTAAAGTGCAACCGTCCTCCTTTTGTTCCTCCTCGTTATCTACACCAGCTCATCTTTCATTTCTCATCTTTCGCCTCCCCTCCCGGTCTCCCGTAATTCCACATTCCACTCCGACCAGAACACCACGGGCGTCAGAACACCGGTTGAAAAAATTATCTCAAAAAAAAGATCGGGGTTTTATTAGGTGGTTTGAAAATGGGTTTTTCACGCCTAGCTTCAAATGGGTGATTAGGATTGGAAAGCATAGATAACTTTTATTAGGTGTCTAAATGCTAGATGTTTTTTTACTTAAACATTTTCGAGGGAACTGAATTGTTTCCAACCAGACTTGCAAAATTTCGGCCAGGCCAAATTTTGAAATTTTAATCAAAACTAGTAAAAAAGGCTATGTATTTTCGAGTTGTTATTGACATTTAAAAACTTTTTATCGATATTCGAAAACGATCCTTCTGACTCACCTCACACAGACCCGCACCACCTAGTCATACTCATTTAGATACAATCTTTGGCCAACCGCACCACCTGTTTCAAAAAGCAATTCGAGTCGTTTGATTTATAGCCGCATGCCTATTACCCCACTATCTCCCCCCACTTTTTTCTTGTTTCTTATTCCATTTCTTGACCGTTCCACAATACTTTCCCGCCCTTTGTAGGTCATTTTCCTCTTTAGGTGATTTCTAAGAGGAGGATGTCACTTTTAAGTACCTAAAATTTGGAAAAAAGGTATAATTTGCGGGAGAGGGCAAATTGAGAAAAGTGCGATAATAGCGGGCTGTGTGTCTATGATTCGAAAGTTTGCAGGTCAATTACGAACAACTTTCCTCACCACCTCCGCTTCCTGTCGAGACTACAACCGGACAAATTGGAAGAGATGCGATTGCACGGACAACTGAGTCCGCTAGAAATTTGGTGGAGCGTCAGATGAAAAAAATTGGTTTTGCAAGGGATACCGATGATCGAACGGTCAGACATGGTCTCAAAAATTAGAAAAATTTAATTTTCTCCTTTTCAGCAAGCAGCAATCAAACAAAAATTCATCAGTGAAACTGAGCAACTATTCAAACTTGATGATGCCATCAATCGTAAATATGGTCCGCAGCCTTCAGACAATCTCGTGAACACCCACAGCCCGATTATTGATATTTCGACACAACAAATGACAAACAAGCAGTGGCGAGATGACAGTAAGTACTCCTAATTACGCATGCCCAGTCTAACTGTAGCTGATTACTAATTCTATTGAAAATGCGAGAAAAAAACGGGTTATGTTATGTAATGTTTCAGTGGCTAACAAATGGACTTCTGTTTCCTCTACACCACTACCCTCTTATCGAGAACATCTTCAATCTTTCGGACGTGCTGGGGGAATTCCAACATTCACCACAACGACTTCTGAGTATATCCCTTACCGGAATTCCAGAAGAGGCCGCACGTCTTCTGATCATTCAGTCAGCACTCTTCTTCGGAAGATTGAACAAGCTCTCGACACTAACCAGCCACTAGATGAGAAGTATGTGAAGAGTGCTTTGAGAAGAAACCGAAAACTTTCCAAGATTTTGGTAGATGCATACAGGCAGAGACAAAGTCTCATGAATTCTGGAGTGCTCAGTTCGTCAAGCGCCACCCTACCTACCGTAATCTCTCCGTACCCACCAAGAGTACCGACCACCGAGGAGGTTCCAGCGTTTGTGACAGCAAAGCACACCACAACTAGGAGATATCCAACGACAACTACCGCCACATCTCCACCTCCAACCACTTCAAGACCTTCTACCACAACTACCTCAACTACAGTAAAAGCAGAAGCTGAAGACTTCCCAGAGTCTGCTGATAGCTTCGCCACTACTCCAGATTTCTTTGAAGCTCATCCAACCACCACTAGCCCACTGTTATACTGGCCAAAAACTGGAGGTTATGTACCAAATACTAGGAAGCACGCCTCAGAAATCACTGCTCAACTTTATATGACCAATGAAATTGTGCAGACTTTGAATGATGACCCGATTCCGTTAGATGTGAATCCGGAATGTGAGTTTTCATACAGTTTCGCACAAAAGGTTATCAACTTTGACTATTTTCAGTAGAAAATGACTTAGTTTGAGAGTGTATTTCGGTGTTGCCTGAATGTCCGCTAAACTCAACTTTGTATGTGCTGAACAGAACAAAATTAGCCTATTATTTTTGTAGTTGACCATTTTTTTGTAAAGACACTATCTTGAAAGTTACAGGTTTTCAAATTGAATAGCTCCAAAATTTGGCTAACTTATACGGAAATTAGTCGGTTTCAGGGAGTAATATGTATGTTTGATTACCTGTAACTTTCATGGTAGTCTCCCTACAAAAAAATGGTCAACTACAAAAATGATGTGCTATTTTTTCTCTGTCCAACCAATACAAAATAAAATTTGGCACACAATCAGGTAACACCGTAATACACTATCAAAGTTGGTCATTTTTCATTGAAAACATCCAAAGTTGAAAACCTTTTGGGCGGTTCTGTACCGTGAGGTTATAGCTGTTCCATTTTCAGGCGAGCACAACAAAAGATGCTGCAAAATTATCAAAAACACTTGCTCCCATGGAATCGACCCCAAATTTGTGAAAAGATGGTATCGCCCGGTAAGTCATTATTATAAGATTGATATTACCTTTCCAATTGAGCAATTTCTAGAAAGGATCATCTGTCTGTGTCCCATACCACTACCCTCGGTGTTCCTCTATGGAAGAAATGGAGGAGCTCCCGATTCTATTTGAACAAAACTGCCAAGACCTATGTTTTTCACAACAGGAAAAACGAATCACCCCATTGTTCACGTTAGAATCGGAAGACGAATAATTGTCGTTAATTTTTTCTTACTTCTCAAAATTCTTATTTCTCAAAAAGCATACCTATCGTTGGAAATGCCTCCAAAAAACTTCAAAAGTTTAGAATTAATAATGTGGTGAACTGAAATTATAATAATCTTGGATAACATTTATTTATTATGTTATTGAAACATGACTTGAGTGTTACAGTACTTTACGGTGCAATATCAATAAAATTTTCTCTGTTTTGAATGGTTTCTTTCAGATTTTTTTGTGGAAGCAACTGAATAATACATATATTAATGATAAACATTCAAGAGTCCCTCTTTTATAATGGTGAATAAACGTTTTGCCCAGTTTGAGACTAACAAAAAACGCCGAAGTTAACAGTACCTTGCAGTAAGTTGTACAAATCACATTAGCCTTTTCAGGTAGAAAATGACCAACTTTGAAAGGGTGTTACGGTATCACTAATTGTCCCACAAAGCAAAATATGACACGATACTGAACAAAGTAGAGCTTCATTTTGTAGTTGACGACATTTTGTACGAGCACTCACTAGCAAGTTACATATAATTTCTTTATTTCATCGAAGGGCGGAAACCACTAACACGAGAAAATGGAATGGTTTTTGAATTTACATGTGAGAGATGGTTAATAAAAAGAGAAAGAATACATACATAATGATAATGGGCCTATTCTAGCGGTAGCAAAAAAAAAAAGCAAAAACTACTTTTTAATAAAGAAAAAAATACGGTATCACTAATTGTCCCACAAAGCAAAATATGACACGATACTGAACAAAGTAGAGCTTCATTTTGTAGTTGACGACATTTTGTACGAGCACTCACTAGCAAGTTACATATCACTAAAGTTGTCCTTCAAATCGTCCCATTTCAGTGCAAAATAAAGTGATTTTTGATATGTTCCCTTAAAATGACTATAACTCTCCAGCGAGTGTCCGTACAAAAAAGTTGTCAACTACAAAAATGAAGATTTACATTTGTTTTGTAATGTTCCGACTTTCCTATTCTTCCTTTTTTTAAATTATTAGAACACCTGCACAGTTCTGACATAGAATCTCTACTTATATTGTCTTTTCAACTGTTTATGCCATTTAGCTGAGATCATACACACTGCTGCTTGTTGTACCTCAATTTGCGAGGTCTATCAGGATGGGTAACAGACGATATATATATATATATATATAATGCTAAGACCGTTACTCGTTGTGTCTCTGCACTCTCAATCATCTCTTACTGTGCAACTTTTTTCCAATCTCATTTGTTTTTCGCACATGTTTATGTTTGTTATATTATGTTGAATTTAAAAACCATAACTCTCTAGGGAGTGTCCGTACAAAACAGTTGTCAACTACAAAAATGAAGCTGATACATTTGTTTTGTATGGTTTATACTAAATTCACTTCGGGGACAGATCTCCTGCACAGTACAGATATACAGCACTGCTTATATCGTCTTTCCATTTGCTTATGTCATTTAGCTGATGTCATACATATTGCTCTTCGTTCTACCTTTATATGTTGCATCATCCGAGGTCTATCAAGGTGGGTAACAGACGACATGTATAATGTTCCCCCCCCCCCCACATCTTCTTCTCACCTTCCTCCGAGCTCGTCTACTTTCAAAAAGAGACCCTCGGGCAAGGACCGTTCCACGATGTGTCTCTGCACTCTCTCAATTGTCGCTTACTGTTAGACTCCTCCCCAATCACATTTCTCTCCGCACATAACAAATATGTGTTCATGTTTGTTATTTTATGTTGAATTTTGTTATTGCTACAGTACCGGTCAACAGTAAACTTTGGCCGTTTTCAGTTGAAATTGTCCAGATTTGAAAGTGTTTCATGGTAATATTGATACACCCATCAAGTAGAGTAGAGTTTTAATGAATTATATAGATCAAAAAGAGTGTTTAATTTTTGTAGTTGACAACTTTTTGGCACGGACACACCCTAGAGATATATGGTCATTTTACAGGGACAACTCAAAAACCGCCCTATTTTTCTCTGAAAAATGGATTTGAGGGAGAAATCCCTATGTCGATATGTAAATTGCTAGGGAGTGCTTGTACAAAACAATTGACAACTACAAAAATTAAGTTCTACTTTTGTTGGTATAGTTTATACATAATTTATTTTGTGAGACAATCGTATATCTCCCAATACGAACATTTACAACTAATTGTTTTCTATCGATTCTCGAAAAATCCTATTGTATTTATCTTCAGTGTTTATGGAGTGACAATAGAGAAGAAATAGTGAGTAGTGCTATCGTCTCCCACCACCACCATCTAGATTTCAATTTTCATGTAATCTGATACCAACCTTTTTTCGGTTCTTGTATATAGTTTATTGTGAACGTTTTTATCATCTTTTCTAATGACAAAAAGTGAAGTACATCTCTGAATTATTGGTGTAAAATCTGCGCGGCCTCATATTTTGAATGGTCTCCGGCGCAGACGCCGCTATTGACACCGGGTGGCGTGAGAGACAGGGGGACGAGCAGGCGCGCCTCACTGAACAGTATTGAAGCGCATATTCCTTGAAAGTTCTTCCTGAAATGATGTTCATTTCGTTGTTTTTTGTTAACTATGTGTGGTTTCGTTCCGGTTTTTTCTTGTTTTTTTTTTAGAAATTAGAATGTTTTTGGTCATTTTACCACAGATTTTGATATTTTTATCGTAATGTTTCTATCCCACTCCTTGAAAAACTGCGCGTAGACATGTGAGGTGATAACCTTATCTGTTTTCTGAGGATTTTCGAAAACTCTTTCAATAAGCTTCTCAGACCGTTTTTTTTGTTTTTTTTTTGGAAATAATTGGCTGCAGAGCGTTGCATACTTGACTCTATCATTTAGTCTTCCAATCAATAAAAGAACTTTCCTCCGCGCCCCCCCCCCCCCCCATAAAACAGATGCAGTGGTGCAAACTCCTTGCCCTTTTCCTCTCTCTCTCTCTTACTTGTCTTTCAATAAACGTACTCGTTTCTCATATCGTGTCTGTTTTCTGTGAATTTCTCGATTATCATACTCATACAGTGCATAGATACCGGGTCATCGGTTTCCTATCTCTCCTTCCGTCGTAAAAAAACACTATTTGTGTTTTCCCTCGCACTCCAATCAACTACTAGAAATTACATCGTTAGACCTGTTCAGTGCTGGATTACTCAAAAAAAAAACGTATTTAATTTTATCGATTATCCATCTCATACAGAGTGCATATATCACGTAATAGTCGTTAAAAAAACTCCAATTGAATACCATAAAGAAAACTGTTTATCTGCTCACAGCAGGATTACTCAAAATAATTTTTTTCGTCTAATCCATTTAACTTAATTTTTGTCTCTAGAGACCTGTAGAGATCGTTTGGTGTGCCCGTCATTGCATTTTGATCAGTTCAACCAACTCATTTCCCTCTTTCCCTTTCCCTAGCTGCGTCATGTCCGAGTGGATAGCAGTACTGACGGAGGTTCCAGTCCTGCGTCTGTTTCCAACCATTTCAATGAAAGGATGATTTTTGAAACTGTAGAAATTCAAGACGCGCAAAGCTCATTCAGTTTTTGACCACTTTTTGTTATTATTTTTCAGCATTCTCTGCCGGAAAACCAGTAAAAATGAATGGATAACATTAAAAAGGAATTTCTGATTGATGATGTGATGAGAACTCTTACCATTTGCTATTCTTACAAAAAATTATTCTCTCTTTACTGTTCTACCTTTATTAACTGACTCTCCTTTCCTCTTTTCTCTTATTCCATTCTTCTTCTTTTTACTTATTCCTTTTTTCTCACTCTGATACTAGAAGGACCTTTTGTGTTAAAAGAAAACCATCTGAAATCTCTTTCCTTCCACAAATCCATTTGTAGATACCCTCTGTAAACAAGTGTTAACTATGGACAACAAAGACGTGCCAAGCGGTTCAGGTTCTGGTCGGGAGTTTTTGGTAAGATTTTTCCCAAATAATGATAACTTTTCATATTTCATAAAACCGCACTTTCTATAAATTTAATTTGCAGACGTTTCAGAACGGAGGGGAGAAGAAACCCAAGGCATCCTCCAAAAACCCAGAAAGATCGGGGAGTTCACAAGGAACTCCAAAAAAAAGCAAAGTGAGCTTTATTTTTGATGTAAAAAATTTAAATTTTCGTCTCTTCATTGTTTCATTTTGTATAAAACTATTTTTATTCATAAGTTTAATTTGCAGACCGCTCAAAATCGGAAAGAAGTCGAAAAGCGAGAAAAATCATCACCTAAAACCCCAGAAAAAACTGATCGCTCACAAGGAATCCCGAAAAAAAGCGAAGTAAGTTTTCTTTTCGATGTAAATTAATTTTTGACTCTTTATTTAATTTTGTGTAACCCAACATTTGTGGTCATAAGTTCAATTTGCAGGTTATTCAAAAACCGAAAGGCTCAGCGAGGACGGCAAATGAATCTGATTTAAAAGAGGAACCAAACAATTCTGAGGAAATGAAGCCCCGACCAGGACGTCCAAAGAAGAGCATGGTAAGTCATTTTTTGAAAAAAAGGTGCTAATTGAAAAAACAAAACCAAATATAAGGAATTATAGTGTTTTCCTGCATGCAAAAATCTATCATATTTTGCGTATTTCAGTTGCAACTGTCCAACTTTTAAAGTGTAGTAGTAAAACTAACTGGTCCAACAAAATAACTTATGGGATCAAACAGAACAAGAGTCGAAACCGGTTTTTGTAGTTGTCAGGTTTTCTTTATGGGCACTTCCCAGGTATGGTTATTTTAAGTAGACATCTCAAAATCCCACTATTTTGCACTAATATGGGTCGATTTGAAGGAGAAATTGTTTTGTGGAAACATAACTCTATGGAGCATTTGTACAAAAAAGTTGTTAACTACAAAAATATATAGTTAGTTAGAGCATGACACACTCTGAAAAGTTAGATACTTGCAATTGAAAAAGGCAAATATGATATATTTTTGGTTGGTACTGTACCTAACTCAGTTTTTGACCATTCATATTATATATAACCCAACAATTTATAAGTTTAATTTACAGGTCCCTCAAAAGCAGAAGATCTTTGCGAAAAGAGCCAATCAAATTTCTTCGAGACTGGAATCAGAAAAACCGAAGAAGCGCCGACCTGGACGAGAAAAAAATTCCATAGTAAGTGTTTTTTTAACAGTTACTTGTTGATGCTTCCAAAAGTAAACACAATGAATTATTCTGTGTTTTTCTTCCAGTATCAGTCATCTCTCAAATAAGAGGTAGTCCGCTGCAAAAACTTTAAGCTGGGCGTTTAAAATTTTTTTGTTTAATTTTGACGAGACGAAAACGTTATCCAAATCTGAAATTTTGTTTAGTATTACTCAGAATCTTTAAAATTTTCAACCCAGATTTGTAACTTGAATCCGAACAACTCAATAAATTGTGAGAAGTGTTCCTGACTGTTCTCTTTCAATTATAAAAAGCAGTATTACACACCACATTAAGTTCAGACCCCTGATTGTCCGACAGACTTTTATGTTGTATGGGTTGAACAGAGCAAAATGAGCACATTATTTTTGTAGTTGACCATTTTTTCGTAAGGGCACTATCTGGAAAGTTAAAGGTTGTCAAAGTGAAAATCTCCAAAATTTTGGTGATTTGCACTGAAATTAGTCGATTTCAGGGAGAAATGGCTGCGATTACATGTAACTTTTGAGATAGTGTCCCGACAAAAAAAATAGTCAACTACAAAAACTATATGTATGATATTTTTGCTCTGTCCAGCCCATACAAAATTGAGTTTATCGGACAAACAGGAGATACCGAAATTAATTGTCAAAGTTGAGCATTTTCCACAGAAAACTGCTGAAATTTATAACCTTTAGAGCGGTACTGTAATTCCAGAACTAGCCTAGTTATATGACTATTACCATTTAATTTTTGTGGTTTTTACCGTTAGTTGAATGTTCAACATTTCAGTTTAGTGCTAATTACATTATGCATTTCACTATCACCTTTTCATAGGCAAACTTACTTACATTTTCTGCCAAAAACTGAGAACTTTCGAAAATTCGAGAAAAATGAGCTGAAAGTAGGGGTGCGCTTCAATTAGAATATGTGCTTTCATTTTTCAAAACAATCTTAAAATAATCTAATTAGATTAGAGGGAAGCGCTTGCTTCTCAAACAAATAACTAAATAATAAAGCTTGGAAAATAGTAAGAATGGTTGTTATACATGTTTCTTTTATTTTGTTTTCATTTCAGATTGTTTGTGGAAAACCACTATCCGCAGAGGAGAAGGAGAAGGTTGACGAACTTCGTGCTGCTGGATCACACTACCGCCAAATCGCCAGAGAATTAAACCGGAGCCACTCAACGATTAGGAAATATGATAAGAATAGAGAAACGTATGGAGAAAACAATCATGTTCCCGAGTCGGTTGAGGCGGAGATTTGTGCAGCAGCACGGGAGGACGACAACCTGAGTTCCGAGGATATCAGGATCAAATTGAAATTGAAATTTCATAAGAGAACAATTTTGAAAGTACTGGAACGAAATGGAGTCCCGCGCAATAGGAAAGGACCCAGAAAACTTTCCAAGACCACTCCCACGACTCCGAAGACCCGTCGCCACGTCCAAACAAAGAAGTCGACACCGACAAACAATGGTTCGACTCGAATTCTTAGAAACCGAAAGAGGACTGCTCAGTCTCTTCTCCCGAACCCGACTGTTGACAACGATACAATGGATTCTCCACAAACTGCGTCCTCGTCTAATTTCAACCACGATGTCTCTTCCCCTCCAACTAAGAAGAAGGCTACTCAATCTTTGCCGGTGCAAACTGATGAAGATTTGGACTTGGATCCCATCACACCAAATTTGGATGCTGGTACTCAGGAAGGACCAGCAGCTCCGGCAGCGCAGAACGTAGGTTTTCAAAAAATATGCATTAAAGACTTAATTGTGTTTTTTTTTCAGGATTCTCGGTCACCAAGCCGAAACTCGAACGCAGAGAATACTCGCCACATGGAACATGAAGATATCGACTTCGATATCCCACCAAATCCGGAAACTCGTTTCGAAGAAGGAGCCCCAGGAGCCCCGGCAGCCCAGAATGTAGGTTTTCAAAATTAAGTATAAAAACTTAATTGGGTTTTTTTTCAGGGTTCTCGTCCACCTAGCCGAAATTCAAACTCTGAAAATACTGGCCAGATGGAACATGATGATGTTGACCTCGATATCCCACCAAATCCGGAAATTTGTTCCGAAGAAGGAGCCCCAGGTGCCCCGGCAGCCCCAGCAGCCCAGAATGTAGGATTTTAAAAATATGCATTAAAAACTTTAATAATTCTTTTTCAGGCTCCAATTGAAGATGGCAGCTCGGTGGTGCATCCGGAAACTACTGCCACTGCGAGAGACGTGGAATTTGACAACGCCGGTATAGACTTAGCCCCTCGTCCAACAGAAGAAGCACAATCGGTTATTCCTTGGGCCCAGGCTGTAAGTTTTTAGTAATTATTACAACGTTTATAGGTGTCTTTTTTAGGTTGGGGTGGTAGAAAGAACTATTGGAATTCCTTCTACTTTTGTCGGAGAATACACCGAACCAGCTGTTCGGGGAGGAGAATCTCTTTTTGTCCGTCGACCTTCCCGGGAAGAGATCCAGTCCAATACACCACGTTCTGAAGGCAGAATTAGATCGGTGTCTCCACCACGAGCGGTAGGTTTTCAGAAGTGCCGTTTTGTACCACAAAGTCTCCATTAGTTTTATTTAGATTCAAGATGAGGAGGAATATAGGAATGCTCTTTCGATGCCAAGCATTCAAAATCCTCTTCCAGCATACAACCTTCCAGAACATGAATCTGAAGAAAGAACTTCAGAGGCTCCTCAGACTGTAAGTTTGTAAAACTTAAACACAAGTCTTAAATTAGTGTCTTTTCAGTCTGGAACTGTCTGGAATCTGGACTCCCGTTCGGAAGAAGGAACAGCACCCCCGGGAACCCAGAATGTAGGTTTTAAGAGTTTTTACAAGGTTTATTGGGTGTTTTTTTTTAGGTTGGAGTGGCAGAAGGAAGTATTGGGGTTTTTTCTACTTTTGCTGTTACATATACCCAACCAGCTCGGGGAGGAAGAAGTATTTTTCTTACCAGCAAAGAAATCGGATCGGTGTCTTCCCCATCATAAACGGTAGGGTTTTAGAAATTCCGTTTTGTAACACAAAGTCTCAATTAGTTTTTAGAATTTTCCATTGACGAATACATTGAGGTGGGAGCCGAATGAGAGGTATTTTGAATATCGAAGAAAACTGTTATTGCTTTACACATCTTTCACATCCCACCATCTTTCTCTGTAATATGATATCTTTATCTCACAACAATCTTTCCAAATTCACCATCGATTTTTCCCTTCCATCTTTCTATTTATTTAAGTTATGATTTCTTAAAAGTCATCACTTTCAAAACTAATTTTTGTCACTTTTCACTCTTCCATCCCAATTTTTAAACACTGTTTCATTCCATTTTTGTTTTTTGTTTCTTTATTGTCCCATTACTTCACTTGAGTATTACTGCTCTTAGAAGCAGATCTCTGTTGTATTATTTAAGTATACGAGATTCAGTTTCAGTCAAGGCAAATGTGGGATTCCCAAGTGGTTTCTACTATACGATTGACTGTCTCGTTTTTGTTTTTGTTTCATAATAAAGATAAATACTACTTCCGTTATCGGTTCTTTGAAAATCTGAACACGATCTGATTCCCAGGACGAACATTATTATTCACGAAGAAACGGTAAACGTGCCCATTTAAATTGTGGTGACGTTTTCGTTCATCTTTGGATGATGTTTTCAGTTAACCGTCCCCATTTGTTTTCTCGGTTAGAGCTTATCACAAACTCTGAATACCGAGAATTATGTGAATTCGAGATATCAGCACGGCAAGGAGAAATTCACACAACGTAACAAAATCCAGTGTTTTTAATCCGTGATGCAGAAATACTTGCAGTTGAATAAAGTGTTTTCACAAATTTTTCGAAGGACCGGGCCGGGCCCGTGAAAAGTCTCTCGCTGCAAGTCTGGTGCAGTTCCAATGATCCACTGTATTCTATTATTATCAAAAATCCTTTCTTTTCATCTAAAAATCCTTTTCAAAGTTTCATTTTTCTCAAAGATCACATTCATATCCCTTCAAATGGAATCTCAATGGAAGAAAGGAACTAAACATGGTATCCGGTAGACTCCGCCCACTAGCGAATGTGTCACCAGGCTCTTAGACAGTGAAGAAGATAACAACTCATGGGACGCTCCCAAGACGGTCTACCCGCGATATTCGCTTCCATTTCATTCACTTCAGTTCTCTTCTCTTGTCAGCATGAGGCCGCCTGCCAGCAAAGCCGTTGTTGCTCCGTTCACTCTCTTCGACCACAGAATACCACCGGCACCTCGGCGTACAGTACCAACGGTATCTGAAATTGTGCAAAAGAAAGAAGAGAAGGTATTCGTCAATCGCAATGAGCTGGCTGCTCCCACGAAAAAGTGGAAGAAAAAAGTAAGCGGATGGCTTAATGAAGTAAGGCTAACTATCTTTTATTTTTCAATTAAAAAAAAAGGTGCGCTTTCACCTATTTCAAAGTCCAAAAGTGTGTTGTTATTCAGCTTTTTTGTATTCTCACTTTTATGATACCAATCATATATTTATTTTAGCAAATGTTCATGGTTCTCTTTGGTCTTGGAATCGTTGGAGCCAGCGCCATCATCGGAGCTCACTTCTGGTGTGACGCAAAGTGGTGCGGTTTTACCTGGTAATATGTCTGCCGCTCATTCTAAAATCGTGGATTTCTTCTCCAACACTTCATGGTAATATATCTGTGTTATCCTGTCGTTTATACCAACGATATCTATCCTCTGGCACTTTATTAAATCCATCCCCGCGGAAAATGAACCATAACTAAATTTCATGTGTAATACATTTGATCTACCATTATACTCATGTCTACCAGTTTATCCTTCTAGTCTTGAAATCTCAATCCACCCAGAAGTCTCAACCCATTCCATAAAATCGCAACCCGTCCAGAAAACTTCGTCACAATTTTACCAATCTCATGTTTTCTCAAGCTCTACCTCGTATTCTCTTTTTTCTTCTTTTAGTGTAACACAATGTTTGTCGAATAAAAAATATTTTTCAAAAAAAAAGAACATGATCGAAACACAAGCGAACACTTTTTCAAGGTTGAAGTTTTCAAGGTTTGGTGGGATAATGTTTACTTGACAACAACTACATTCAGAGAAAGAAACAAATTGTATCAACTACAAAATTATATCAGTCAGAATAAGTCAGGGAAATGTATAGAAAACAAACAATTGATGTTTCCCCCCAAAAATTCACATTCGAAATGTCAGTACGGATTTCAAAAACCAAGAATCATGTTACAGAAGTTTCTCTGTGAGGCTTTTTCCTAAAACAGCAGGAGTATGTTCTATGTGCCTTTCCTTTTACTCAACACCCCCTTCTCATTTTCTAAATTCTATTCCTCTCCTTGTTGTCGTCTGACACCTTCTTCAATAGCAGACAACGCCCGCCGCCAAGGCCAACAATCGTTCTCTCATTACTCATGTTCCGATTTTTTGATGGTATCGAACTATGAAGTGGTTGAATCTCAACAGTGTCAACCTGGTATAAAGATGTGTATCTTAGAAAGAAGGAGAAGGAAGATCACTATCCAGAAATGAAATAATAAGACGACTAACCAAGTCTGTTTTGAACTTTGTTTAAAATCTGGTTCAAGAGGAAAAGATAGCAGACGATAGTGAATTACAAATCGAAGAGTGGGGTGGGTAAGAGAGTACAAAGGTATCAAATTGGAGGGATTGTGGACACATGGTGCCATTGTGATAACACAAATAACAGGAGGAATTGGTGTATGACATTTTTACGAAAAATAATTGGATTGTTGCTTTTTTCTTAAGGTTAACATGTTAACCGTGCGTTTTGAAACGTCTCCTGCCACTTTGAGTAGTCAAGTCAAACAGAAACAATAATTCAGGCTTTCAACCCATAATTTGAAAAACTTGGATGCTTTCTGTTGAAGAAAAACTTTTTCAAACATAAACTTGTCGAAAAACTTCCCTAGTTGAGAATTTGGTATGTTATTTTTTCACATACAACTTTTTTTGAAAACTTTCTAAAAAATCTTGAAGAGAATTTCGTTTTATTCTCGGTAAGTCAGAACTTTTGAAAGGATTTTTTGCAACTTTTTTCCCAAGCCTGAACCAAATCCTTTACTCCTTTAATCTTTTGACTAGTAGACTGCCCTTTGAAATCATTCTCACTGTCTGACATTTCAAATGCGCACTCTTCTTATTCGTCTCTACTCATTGTGTCACCTGCCTAGCATATGGAAGCTTACACCTCATTTTGCTTAAGCTCGACGTTTGTATCCACCCGTTTTGATGTTCCTTCCACAAAAAATAGTTATTCTGGTCATTTTGAGTGATTACCGGATATAACCAGTTTTAAATGAAATTTTTTATTCAATTTTTGAATTTGACATTATGTTTCTAACCCACAGAGTGTGTCGAGACTTTTTGAAATTTCTAAACATTGTAATTTAGGAAAAACAATACGTTTTTCATCCAAAAAACATTTTTAAATTAAAGAGTTCGCGTCTATATGTTATGCTTTGAAAATTGGAAATGCGTCATTACGACAGGATAAGCTACCTGATCGAACCTTGGTTCTGGTTTGCAGAAGTTTCAGACTCGTACATACTAATAAGATTACACATAGAAAAAAACTGTGACTTCAGATTTTTAGATGTTTTGTTGCAATTCCTTGCATATTAAAACTGAAAACTTTCTATTTCGACAGATCATACTACGTTTTCCTTTGACCACACCTTTTTTGCAAAAGTTTGAGAGAAAAAGAGATATAATTGTGTGGTTGATTATAATCTAAAGTCCTCGCGCTTTTCATATCACATGTTTAGTAAGTGTGAGCGTATAGCGCGTTGGATAGAAAAAGAAACGTTGTAACTTCCTTTCTTCAATTTTTTTTTCATTTAAATGTGTTATTGGTTGCAGATTTCGAGTAGTTCACTGTGGTAACTTAATGATGATTAAAACATGATTTCCTGATTTCATATGTTGTTTCTCCATGTCTTGTTTTTTATTCAAAGCACTCTTCTAAAAAATAATGATTTTCAGGGTACATAATGGCTCAAGTTCACTTCTTTCCATGTTACGTCAACTACGGTCAATTTGACACCATGCTCTCGAATAAGGAGACATCACAGGAAGCTGAGACGTTGGCGGTAGAATCCCCCGCAAAAGAAAAAGGACCCTAATTAGGAATTCATCCAATTACATGCTGTAAGTTGTCAAAAAGCAATTTTACTTTTTTTTCCATTTCAGGTCTGTCGTCGTGATGTATCATGACAAGAAAGTAGTAAAAATGCAGAGTAAGAAAGTTCATTTTGGTAAGTGTTTTTCTTTTTTTAATGGCTTATCCAATATGTGAAGTGCTCTGAAAATAATCCTGTAAAATTCTGATCTGATGATAATCCCTCCTTCATGTTAAAATGTGAATCCCTCACTTCATCCCTTCATTCCCAGCTCATCGTCTTCTCCATTTTTTTCTATCCACCTAATTTCCGGTGCTTTCTTTTTTCTTTTTCCTTTTCATGTCCCTCTCCATCAGTTAATCTGATATTCACGTCGAGCAGATGAATTGAAGTCGCCCATAGAAAAAGTGTCGAGGAGCCAGAGAAACGAGAAAAAGAGAAAACTTCTGAACTGAAAAGCTTTGGCACATTTTTTCCGAGGCAAATGAGAAGATTTTCTTCTTTCGGCTTCGGTGGCTTTAGTTTTTCTCTTCTTTTGCTGAACAAAGAATGGGAAACAAACTTTTCTATGGGAAAATTTGGAGACTAATTTGGAATTTGGAAGCTAATGAGAATCTCCGTTGCTTTTCAAAAAGAATATTGTGATCACTTATATTTTGTTTTTTTCATCTACAGTATATTTAAATTCTAATTGAATTATGGAACTATCTGAATCTTTCCAGCTCTGTCTTTATTTTTCTTTTTCATAAAATTCCTCGTTTTTGAAAATATCTGTCTGGCTTCATTTCCATATATTTCTTCTCATTTCCCCGGTAACCAAAACATGTTGTTAATATATTTTTCTTATGCTTTAGTGGGTAACACCTGCTAAATTCAATTTTATATCAGAAATCAAATTTGTTCTATTTCCCCCCAACTTACAAGTTGTGACATTTTTCTTCATTCTGTGAACATTTGACATTGTATCAGTATGCTGAATTTCAAATAACAGTATTCAAAACAACTATTTTCCCTTATTTTACCTCGCCTCGTGTTTTTCATAATGATTTAGTGGTATGGTTGTGTTTTTGTTTTGTGAATCGAATACTACGTGAGTGGATTTATAGCTATAAATGTGTTCAATGGGAAAGTTAATAAAATAAATCTTATTCAGTTTCATAACCTTATAATGTGAGCTTTAAAAAGAGTAGAATACTGAACTGACCTAATTTTTAATTTTTTGTAAACAATCCACTTCTGATAGCACGGTATAGCTTCAAGTTTTACAATTACCAAATGACTATATAAGTTATATGTCAGTTTTTTTCTGTTCTCCTTACAATGCGTCAAAAAGTATCAAAATTGTCATTGGCAAATACGTTACAAAGGAAAAGTGTTTTTTTAAAATTTGAATAAGTGTAACATGTGAAACATCTCTAATGATTCACAAAACGTTCTATCACATTAATAATCACACCAAATGTATACATTGTGACATTACGTACATAATTTCTACACGCAACACGATTTTGTTTGCTCTCCTTCCCTTCCCCTTCTACTACTCTGACAATTTCCAAATGTCCATGAAAAAAACGGTGTTATCGGAAAGAAATGAGTCTCAACTCGAAACCACCTGTCATTATTTTTGGCCAACTATCTGATCAGCTCTTTTTTCTCTGTTCTCTCCCTCACCAAGAACGCAACTGTTTCAAAAAGTATTCGGAGTATTCGGATGAAAGACGTTGTCCTCTTCTCAACAAAAGTTTTGTGTTGTCGTGAAGAAGATTTCGTCCAAGTAGCAAGAAAAAAAGATGACTAGAGAGGGAGCAGATGAGGGAAAAAAAAAAGGGGAGAACCAAGGTCCTTGCTTTCGCTTTTTTCTCCGCCGACGAGGAGGATGTGTCTGAGAGACAAGGCGACCGCTACGCGAGTCTCAGCGTTGCGCTCTCTGACTCATCTACTACGTACACAGCTGCCCCGCACGTAGTTCGTCGCCTCTTTACTCTGTACAGCCTTTCTCTGCTTCTCTCCCTCTCTCTCTGTTGTTGTCCCCCTTCGGTCGGTTGGCGGTGTCTCCTCGTTTCTTTCGTTCGCCTCTCTCCAACCAATTTATTGATTGAATGACCATTGGATTGTAGAGACAAAAAGAGCCAGCTAAGATTCCGAGAGGTCCTCTGGGGACCTACACCTTCCCCCTTTTGTTTGTTTAACGCAGCAATTTTTGGAGACTCGTGGGCGGCAATATCTCAAAGAGGTAGGTCCCATAGCTAATTGCACTCTCTGGGAAGGGAATACTGCTGTTTTATGACACTTGAAGTGACGTCATTAATGCGGTAATAATTTGGTACCTAGGCGGCTAGAAATTTTTGCTTTTTAGAAATTTTCAATAACAAACTTAGAACTTGAGAATCTGGGGTCAAAACTAAATAAAATAATAAATTCACGAACTCCTTTAAACCTTTTCCGACCAAACGAAACACAAATTTGACATTGTTTCTTTTAAAATTTTGCAAAAGTTGTGTTATGATTTATTTTTGTTTATATCTTCCCCGTCATTCTAGAATGAATCAAATCCTGTACATCGGTTTTTAAATTCTTTTTCGTTTTCTCTTAGCTTTTGCATTTTGCTATTGCATAACACGCATAATTAGTATAAGGATTCTCCGCACCATACTGCTCTCCTCCGTTTCCTCGTCGAAAAGACCGTATATGTCCTTGGAGGTGACCCTTTTTCTTTTTGTTTGGCCTATATAGTTCCCTTCGTTTGCTTGGTAAAAAAAACAGATGATATTTGACAGGTTTTTGGTGTTTTCTTTGGACAGTGCTTTGGATTTAGTGATGAAATATTTTTGTGACTCAAAAAAACTTTCTTTTTTTCCTTATCTTTTGTTTTTCTTACTAATTACTTTAGAAAATCAGCATGTTTTTAGTTTAGTTTATTCATTCAAATTTTTGTTTCTTAAAGTTTTCTTTTTCTGTCCAGAGGAAATTTAGGAACTATTCAGAACATCACCCAGTCTTTAGCTTAGCATGGTCCAAAAATTATTTAAACAATTTTTTGAAAAAGCTTGACACTTAAAATAATCAGTTATGAATTAAAATAATTCAGGTACTCAGTGCTAGAAAGTAAACTATAAATAACTATTTTGGCTCCGATTTTATTATTTTTTAAAATATTCTTTACTATTTTGTGCAAAAGTTTTGCATTGGCAGGTATCGCTCTAAAAGTTTTGAGACAACATTTTTTTATCGACTTCTGATATTCATGGTTTTCTGATGGACCTATTCTCGACCTATTCGCAAGGTAGCAAAAAAAGCAAAAAACTATTTTTTACTACTAGCAAAAAATAGGTTTTTGCTTTTTTTGCTACCTTGTGAATAGGTCCATAAAATTAAGGTATAGAAAGAAAGTGACAAAGAATATAAATGTTTTATTTTTTAAAAACTTGATTTTTTATCATTATCAAAAATTTTACGAAATATTTAACTATAATTTATTTCTCAAAAAGGGCTGTCATAAATGTCGAAATTTCTGCACTTTAAGACATCATAACTTGGTTTTGAGTAGCGACTCTATTCTAATAGTTTTTAAAAGAATCTCTTAAACCGCCTGAACAATTTCGGAGGTTTTCAGAAATTGCGTAATTATCTACTCCAAACATTTTCCATGTGAATTGGAATAAGCTGATTCTTTCTTTTTCTTTTAAAATCATTATTTGAAAACATCAGACATAGTAATAGCTTCTTCACCGAATTTCTGTCCAAGATAACACTTTGTAGAAACTTCCGGTGTTGCTATGATCTCTGCCTGTTTTATTTTTCCTACCTCCTTTCCAAGTTTTATTTCAAAAACGTTATGTCACACTTCATATTTACCTAAGGGTTCAGAACAAAGTCCTCTGTTTTTTTTCAAAATTCTGATTCTATATTCATAATTTATAAATAATAATTTATTTCCAGGTATGGTCAGTACCCGGTCGGCTCGGGGACAACAGCGGGAAACTAAAACCAATACCAGCAATGCAAGGACAAAGAGGCGAGTAACAGCAAGTTCTGCTGCAGAGAAAGTAAAGGAGAAAGCACCAGAGAAAAATAAAGAAAGTGCCCCAGTCAAAGCTCCGGAGAAAAATGGGAAGACAGCTCCAGCGGACCCACCTTCACAAAAACCTGCTGAGAATGCTCCGGAGAAAAATGGAAAACCCGTCTCAGTGAACTCAAAAGAAGACCTGCCAGCGACATTTTCACATGCAGAGTTAGTTCTAGAAAAGGAAACGGAAGAAGCTCTTGCAAACGCTCCATTCATTGGTCCACTGAACAGGCCACCGCGATACGCAAGGATGAGACAGAAGTTTAGGTGAGTTTTTCTTTTAAACTAAAATATTTTGTTTAATTCTTAACAAAAAATCTAACATGAAATGCACTAGATTTTAAAGAAATTTCTTATTCTTGACATCCAATTGTGATGAACATCGTGATTGAGAGACTCCCTCGTTTATCACAACCTCATGTCAACGGCCTTCTCACTCCCGTGGCACAGTCGGTTAGGATTTTTTACCACCGCACGGCTGGTCATGGGTCCAGCAACACCAGCGTGACCATTCGTTTTTTAAGTTTTGAGTTTCTACCTCCTGCAACTTGTTTTTCTTCTGATACCTGGTGTTGGTCTCACGTTGACAACTGGTGTAGCTTTTTTGTTTGTTTTTATTTTGGCTGCTATGGTAACCCGACTTGCAGTCATATCAAAAAAAAGAATTAGAAAATGGAGCTGTCGAAGCAAAAGAGAAAAAAAATTGAGAACTGGGGAATGCAAACACTTTCGTTTTTTTGTTTGTTGGAACCTTCAACAGATAAAATTAAACTACATAAATTTACTTTGAAAGAAGCAATCATGTAATTTTTTAGAGAGGAAGAACAGCGGGAGAAAGAGAGGCTTGCTCGAGTACGGAGAAAACCACCGCCACCCAAAATTCCACCAAGACCGCTTTCTTACTATATAGATATGGAAAAAAGGAATCCTCGTCCTCGCTCTCCAAGAGATTCCTCCTCCTCCTCTCCGGAAATTCCTCGAAAAAAGCATACAAAGGAAGAAATTGAAGCAGCAAAAGCAAGGCTTGCTGCAAATTATCCTCCTCGACCAAAAACACCTCCGGAAATTACAAGAGTTTACGATGGTATGAAACACACTATCAACACATATCTTACTGAACCAGGACCTCGTGCATTACCACTGCCAATTCTTTTGAATGAACCTATAAACCCAATATTTCCGAAAACGCCAACTCCTCCACCTCAACCAAAGAAAAAGTCCAAAACGCCACTGTGGGTTGTCACTTTGAGCAGTGATAGTGAGCATACACCACCGCCGCCGCCACCTCCACCGCCACCAAGAAAAAAAGTTGCTCCACGACCAGCGCCGCCACCACCTCCACCTCCACCGCCGCCGCCGCCTCCGCCACAAGCGTCTCCCAAAAGGCAGAAACTGAAGACACCGGAGTTACGACGGGATTCTAAAAGTTCAAGATGGAGGAAACCAGGGCCTGCACGGTCTCCCAGAAATAACAAACTGAATAGTCCGAGGTCACATGTGAAACCAAGAAGAGAGGTGGTCAAGGAACAAAACGCGCCAGCTTCATCAAAAAGGACAGAGCAACACGAAAAACGGAAACGACAACGTTCGTCTTCATCAATTGAAGTGTGAGTTTTACTAAAAAATTGAGTTTTGTAATAAATCTAAAAAAGAAATGAGAAAAATATCTCTTTTTTCTCATTTCCTATCAGAAAACACAGGAAATTGTATAGTTTTCTTATTACCAGAACGTTCTGCTTCTAATTCTAAGAATATGATTCACCACACACTTGCTGCGTAGGTGTGTTAGGCGCCTCAATGCTTTTTTGAGATTTTAGTCAATCAGAAAAAAAATTTCACTTCTTTTCCTCTTTCTGTCTGTTTAGATATAATAACTGTCTACACTACTACTGGTGGCTGTCGCTGTTTTTTAGTCAGTCAGTCAGAAGGTGACATTTGAGTAGACGAGAAGAAAAGAGAGCTGAAAATAAAGAAGAGTTCCCACCAGCTTTTTGTAGTATTTTCTTTTTTCGAAGTTTCTTATTATTCTGATTTTCGTTTTTTGATCAAAGATGCCAGTGAACCGTGTAGTGTTGTGGTTTTTCAAGAAAACGAGAAAGTGAGTTTCAAAACAAGAAAAACAGCAAAGAAACAGAAAAATGTATTCAAAAATGAAGATCGTACAGTAAACAACCTTTCTTTTTGTCTAAATTGAAAAATGTATGACTAATAGGTGTCACAGTAGCAAACTAGCAAACAAAGTTAAAATCGAAAAGTATTCAAAGCATTATTCTTCCATTTTTTTTCAGAATCAAAATCGTCAAGCACCAAGCGACACAGTCTTCCTACACGAGAACTCCAATACCACTTCTTGTAAGTTATTTTTTTCTAATTATTAACAACAAAAAATCTGTAAACCAGCTCTACGATTTGTTATTGTTTGTTCCTTGGTGTTCGTACTATCAAGAAATTCTTAAATGGACTTTTTTTGAGTTTTTGCTTTGTTTCAGTATGCGGCCAACAACTCGACTAAGGATTCTGGATATACTCGTCGAGGTGGTTCGGTGGGTATTGTTACTAAAATTCGGTATTTGGTATAAACCAAGATCCTACATTAGCTATTTGTGCACTTTATCTTCTGTAATTTTGGAATTCCGAAACTTTATCAATATCAAAATCCTCTTTCATCAATGATTTCGGAACCCTGTACATATTGATTGATTTCGATTTAATTCATCATCTCCCCCCCCCCTTTCTCGCTCCTCAATTCATGGACCCTTCCGATTCCTGTTCTCCCATCCCGCACTGCTCCTTCGAAACAAAGAAAAACCCCCGACACTTAGTGACGTGTATATATTTCGAAGGAGAGAGGTTTCAAGACTGATCGGATCCTTCCACACTATTCGGAAGATAGAGAGAAAGAGGACATTGACACTGGGATCCAAGACGAGGGAAAAATAGTTTAAAATTGCTGCTCGACGAGCTCTGTTTCTTCATCTACTCATTCTTCGGGGCTCCTCTTCTTCTGCGCTTCCCGCCGGGAAACGGAAGACTAAGAGAGGAAAGACATGGTTGTAAAGTGAAATGAAGAGGGGAGACAGATAGAGATATGGGAGCATCATCTCCTGCTCCGTCTCTCTCTCCATCTAACAACTCAGTGGTGGGCGGCTCTGTGTCTCTTCGGGATCCCGTCGTGTCTTTCAGGGAAAGTGGATGGCGAGAATCCTGGATATTCTTTTTCTTTCCCCGCTGCTTTTTTCTGCTTCTTCCCGGGACCCTTCAAGCCCAACACAGAGTACCTATTATTTTTGTGTATGTGTATCTATCTATCTCTTTTTACGAACCCCTTTTTCCTTTTCTTTTTCTCTTTTCCTGCTTTTGCGACTAGTTGAATGTGGCCTATCGAACAACGAACAAAAACATCAATCTCAGTTTTTTTCTGATAACCTTTTTTTGATAAACCAGGGAAATCAAAATTACTTCCGAATTTTTAAAATCTAAGGATCCCCCGTTTTGTAGGTCAGGTGTCTCCATCTCCATAGAATTGTCACAAGGGCTCGTCCCCCATGATCCTAGTCTTGAAATCCTCGATTACTAACTAACCTTCACGTCATTTCGACTGCATGAATTTGCCAGCTGCATGGAGTTGACCCGACCCCTCTACCATAGACAGATGTTCAAAAAAATTGTTTTTAAGAGTTGTGAAATCCTATTTGTGTTTTTTTTTCGTTTGAACCAGCTGGAGATTTGAACTATACCCGTGTCGATCTCCAACACCTGGACACTTTTCATAAAAAGGCCGTACCATTTGAGATTTTAGTCACCACTCTATTTTCGACGATTTTTCGACCAATTTTCAATTTTTCTCAAGAACTAAACTTTTTGAGTCACTCTAGTTAACCACCTGACGCTAGCTGCTCGATGAACTTAACTTTTATCTGAGATGGATTTTTCGAATTTTCCTGACACGTGTCGAACTTTAGGTCAAACCTATTTCTAGAATCTTAGACCTCCATTATTCCAACTAAAAATGTTCTTTTCTCCTTTCCAACCAAAATTTCCGTCTTTCCAGTGTCTGTCCCTTTGCATTCCTCTAGGGCCACCTCCAAAGTGGCCGTGCCAACGACGACGGTGGACCCATCCACGTCATCCTCATTTGCATTCCCATCTCCATCCGTCTCACCGTACTGTCTCACCGCGTGCTCTTCACCAAATCCACCATCATCTCGTGAACCTTCAACTACTACCAGTTCATCCGCCTACCAACATCTCTTATCACCTTTAGCCTCACGTCGTCACTATATCTCGCATCGATTACCTCAGCGAGCTGTACTTTCGAACGCGCCACCAATCCAGTCAGCTGCTATTGTCTTCAAGACAACAGAAAGCACTAGCCACCCACTACCACCGATATTAGTCGTAGATCCTCCTCAAGAAATGCCTGTTCCTTATCATCAAAAAGTGGCAAGCAGTGGTGGCGGCGGTGCCATTCCAGCTACCAACTCTTTGGCACTCCGTCGATTACCACTTGTTGTGATTCCTCGTAAACGGAAATACAAGAATTACGTGTCACGTCGTCGGAATACTCAACTTCTCGCCAGCTTACGTAGATGTGTCTCTGATCCGAATATCTACAAAAGTTATAACCACTGGAAAGGGCTATCCAGGCCGATGTCACCCATAAAATCCGGAGCTCCTACTCCGAAAACTGTGACTCCTTTGCCAGTACCTCCTGCAGTGCCAGCTCACAAGAAGCTTACCCCCAACCCTGCGCCCACTCAGAATCCGGTCAAATTACCATCCCCTCATGCCGTTTCTGAAAAACCTGAAAAGTCAGAAAAACTGGGCAAATCTGGAATTCTAGAAAAGCCAGAAAAACCAAAAGCTGCTGTTCTCCCAACTGCTTTACCTGCCAAAGCTCCATTATCCAAGCCAACTGCATCGAAGGCTCCAGTGGCTACTGTAGCACCATTGGCCGAGCCGGAAGCTCAGAGCTCTTCAAGCAACAATCAAGTTCCTGCTCCATCTCCGATTTCCAAGCAAGTCTCTGGTAAACTGACGGAACTCAAGAGTAAGAATGGTCCACCAACTGAGAAAACTGTGCTGAGGATTCCTTCTGCTGCTTCTACAAGGGCAAAACTGGCTGCTACTGAAAATCAAGCACCAACTTCAACAAGTAAACCTTCTCCATTTGCTCCAGCTATTGCTCCGTTACGTGATGGCGTCCAACCACCGACGCCAAGTGCTGCACCACCCAGGCCGCCACCAGTAAAACAGAATTCTGTACAGAAGCCTCCAGAGCCGAAACGATCCGTTGGTGCCCCGCCGAAAACTTTGCCGTCTGAGGGTGTACATAAAATTGATGGCATAGAATTTTTGGCGAAGGATTCAGATGATGGTCAGCTGCCAACCACGTCTTCTGGTGGTCCAAAAGCTCTCCGAAGAGCGTATGGCTCGAAATCTGGTACCACGATATGTGCAATTGGTAGTCCGAATGTTCCGTCCACCAGCAATGCGGCTCCTCCACCACAGGAAGATGAGAAGAGGCTGATAGAGAAGAAATTGTCACTTCGAAAGAAGAAACTGGCTGGAGAAGGTATTCCAGGAGGATCAATGCTAACCGGGTCGAAGTCAGGAGTGGAAATTGGGTTGAGTATAAACAACAATAATAATAAAGAGCAAACCGATGAGCAGAGAGCGAAGAAAACGGTGAACGCGGTGGCTGCAGCGTTTTCCACTCAAGGCGGATCTAGTCAGGGTCAAGGTCCTGGAGCAGGAACAGTCACCGACGAGAATACGACAACTGCAACGATAACTCCAAAAGAAAGTCCATCAAGTGCGGCAAAGCCAAAATCTGCAGCAGTGCAAAGTTTGATCTCCCAACTACAGTTACCCGCTTCTGTATCGGCGAAAGTTGATAAAATCATTGCTTGTGGGGATAAGGCGCGGAAACCGTCTAGAGCTGGTTTACAGGTACACCATCGGTGTGAGACTACTAACTTTTCACTAATGTATTTATTTATTCTCATATTTCAATTTTTCAGGCTCCCCATCCACACCGAAACCCAGCAGTAGCAGAGACGAATCCATCAAAAGAACGACTGGCAGACGATAAGGATGGTCACTTGATCTATGCAAAAGGAGACTTCATTCTTAATCGATGTAAGTCACAAAAATTATTAGATTTTGAAAAAATTCTTTTTTTTCAGTTACAATTTATGAAACACTCGGAGAAGGTACCTTTGGTAAAGTTGTGCGTGTGGTGGATTCGTTGACGGATACGTTCATGGCTCTGAAAATAATCAAGAACGTGAGCAAGTATCGGGAAGCTGCGAAGTTGGAGGTGAAAGTGCTGCAGAAGTTGGCTGAAAGAGATCCGGAGAAGAAACAGTGAGTTTTTTTTCAAAAATTGAATTTGAAAAGTATGAGATGTCAAAAATATGAATACGCTAATAATACCCGTCAAAAATAGAACATTCCGCAGAATTTCTGAATTGTGACTCCGAAAGTTCACATATCAAAAGTTCGCACATTCACATTACTTTCATGACCTCGTAACCCATAGGACACCAATTTTACCAATCACATGAAATTTTATCGATTGCACTTTTCAAAAAGTTCAAATACCAACACCTCCCGGTGTAAAGTCTTTCTCCCCGCCGTTCGTTTCATGCTCGAATATTTTCAAATGTGTTAGATTCTATACACACTCACACACACTTACACACTCACATGACGGATGAGTGTGTCTCGAAATTTCTGATACTTGACGAATCACCAATCAATAGGGGTAGGAAAAGGAGAGAAAGAGAGAAATAGTGATTTTCGAAATTTGTCCCCCCTAGCTAGCCTCCGGATGCTTCTCGTTTCTTCTGCGGTTTCTCTCTTCCCTTAGCATCCTCCGAAATGACAACTGTTCACATGAAATAGTGTGGACGCACGTGTTGAGTCGGGGGGAGACTTAGAATGGGGGAATCCTTGGAAACGCTCTTTGACTGGGCTAGAGTGAGGAAGAGAAAAGAGAAGATGAATTCTGATATCTTTTTCTGTCCTAGAATCGAGAGAGAGAGAGAGAGAGAGGGAAAAATGATTGTGAGGGAGAAGTGATGAAGAAAAAGTGGGAAAAAAAAGAAATGTCATGTTCCGTAGCACCCGAAAGAACATGAAAAGATGTTGTAGAGAAGATAATCGATTATTTTTTCGTGTATTACACTGAGAAGAGAAGGTTGTTGAGCAAGAAATGTGTGCACACTTACACCTTCACTTACACTTTTTCACGATAATATAAGAAAAGTGAGGATTTATTAGTAGAAAACGGGAATAAACCGACTTGTCACGGGCCAGCCCAATTTTGACAATTCTGGAAATAAGGAAAAGGGAATATGGAAATCATAAAATCTAAATCTAACGTTTTTTTCAGCTGGGTCATTCACATGGGTGCCTACTTCGACTATCACGGCCATATCTGCTTGTTGTTCGACTTGATGGGACCATCGATTTTCGATTTCTTGGTAAGGTTTTTGTAGTTTTTGATAGAAATGTGAAAGGAGATTGTGTGCTGAAGAGTCTGAGTGTACAGATTGTATTTCGTAACAAGATTTTACATTGAAAGAACGAATGAAGACTGAAAAACTGATATTTTGGCGTCAGTGCTCACTCTATTCACTAGGCTCCAGGAAATTTAGGCTTCGGTCATTTCGCCACAGTTTCGCCACTAATTTTCGGAAGGTTTCCGAAGCTTTATGGGGAAAAAACATAACACCTTGATTAGCACACACGAACTACTGATATGTTTTCCCCATGAAGCTTTGGAAATTTTTCGAGAATTGGTAATGAAACGTCTAGTTGTGAAATGTCCCGGAACCATTTGCTATTCCTGCAACTAGCCTACTAATTTTCCTTATTTCCAGAAAGCCAACCACTACAGGCCGTACCCAATGGAACAAACAATGCACATCGGTTGGCAACTCATCAACGCTGTCAAATTCTTACACGACAACAAACTGACGCATACCGACTTGAAGCCGGAGAACATTTTGTTCGTTGATAGTCGCTACACCACAAAAATAGTCGATAAGAAGCCAATGCGTGTACTCCAACATACTCACGTCCGACTAATCGATTTCGGCTCGGCGACATTTGATCATGAGCATCATTCGACTATTGTGTCAACACGTCACTACAGAGCTCCGGAAGTGATACTCGGTAAGTTTTTCATTATAAAATCTAGAAAATTATCTGAAAAATTGAGTTTTCAGAGCTCGGATGGGCACAACCGTGCGACGTCTGGTCAATTGGATGTATTCTCTATGAGCTCTACACTGGTGGCACTCTCTTCCAAACACATGAAAACCGTGAGCACTTGGCGATGATGGAACGTGTGCTGGGTGATGTCCCGGCACGAATGGCCAAAAAGACAAAGTAGGTTTTTCAAGTTTTCAAAAATTGTTAATATTTCGACAAATACTGACACAAATCAATTTCAGAACCAAATTCTTCGTGAACGGCCGCTTGGACTGGGTTAGCTCCTCTCCTGACGCAGCGTACGTTCGCGACAACTGCAAACCGTTGAGAGTGAGTAAAAAAAAGAGGCTTAGAGTGAGTTTTACTTCTATTAACTTGTGTCCTCCCCGCCCTTCGCGTAACCCTTATCAGGTTTACTTCCTGTTGTTTATCGTGGAATCGACGAATGACAGTCTCGAGGAAAATTGTATCCAGACTGCTGTTTTTCTAACAAGTCTTCAATTTTCATGACTAACTCTGCATGTGAAAGACAAAAACTTTCTGAGAAAAGGAAAAAGTGTTATGCATGTAACCCTGCATGTACAAAGTGACCTTTATCAAGTTTGATAAGCCTGAGGTATGGTATTTCCTTCCCAAAATATAAGACTCCCTGCATGATACTGCTATTTCAACCCCACCGACCAGCTAACAGGCTGTGATTTGTATAACAGCACTCTGTTGACTTTCAATAACTTCTTCTTTCCAGAGAGCATTAACGTGCACCGAACCGGAGCATGTTGAACTCTTCGAGATCATCGAAGCCATGCTGAATTACGAGCCGACAGGAAGAATGCGGCTGAGTGAAGCATTGGAGCACAGATACTTCACTCGATTACCAGATAGATTGAAGTAAGAATTTTTTCTCAGGAAACTTTCTCTAAATCACTGCTTCTTACAGAGTTGCAACACCAGTCGAGCCTGCAGCATCTGCATCTGAGCAACTGGCGATGATCGCCACCAGAGCCTTACCCACCTAATTTTTATAAAATTTATTTGTACCCACCCCCTCCCCTTTTTTTGGTGATATTTTTCCTAAAAAGTTCATCCCAGTGCGATCAATAAGTTGATGCAATATATACCGGCCCTATCTTTGTGTATCTTTTTCATGTAACCTATTTTTTTTGGTCCCTGTCACATTTTTTCTTATTTCTGTGTTTGTTTCTTTTTGTATTTCTGCTTTTTTCCAACATTCACCCTTTCACCAAGTTCTCATGTTTTTTTTTTCATGGACACTGTACAATTTGGTAGCCGTCTACCAAATTGTACGGTTGGCCTCGTTGATCGGGTTTGCATCCCCCCGCATGCTCCACAACATTTTATTCAGTACTTTTCCCACTGTAATTTTCTTTTTTGTTTGTTTTTTCTTCATATTTTATAGCTATAGAGTTCAGTATATTTTATCCCTTTTTTTAGTCATTCTTTTTTTATAAAAAAATAATTTCAAAACTCTTCCTCCCTCAACAAATTCCCTGCTTCTCATTTTCAACATGTGTTCTTTTTCTTTACTTTAGTAATTCTCCAATGTTTTTTAATTTGGAAATGTGTACACAAGTTTTTTTTTGATTTTTTAATTATTTCAATAATATGATATTTTTTAATTTATGGGTTCTCTTTTTCAGACAAAAAATTCTGTTCGAGGAAAAATTAAACTTTTAGGACAATTCAGGTTTTGATTTTCACATTATCAAGAAGAAAAACGCGTTTACTGGAGATCATACATTTTTCTTCTTCTGCTAAATGTGTCCCACTATACTTTTTTCAGTAAAAGTAACCAAAGTTCGCCTTCAAAAAACTCATTTGAAGACTTCTGACTTGCCCTATAAAATATGTAATGTCTAATCCAACCACAATGTATAACAAATTGTATAAGACTACTGTAATGTAGTAAAAATATAATTTCAGCTTATTCCAACACTAATGAATCCTTCGGGATGGATACAAATCCTATGTTTGTATCCATCCCTTGCTTGACTCTCTGAACTCCCATTTGTCAGGCTGCGTAGCAACATGTTCGACGTTTTGTGCAAAACACATCCGAATGTATGCCCAAACCCATCTATTACACTTTTTGACATTTTCATAAATGTCCGTCAGCGACATCGAACATGTTTCCGTTGCTATATTCGTTAGTCCTTTTTTCTTTCAGTTTGCAGGCTGAAGGTTCCTGAAGTTTTTTCTATGTAAAACAAAAAACAAACGCGTTTTCGTCTAATCAGGTATATAATAATGATTTAGCACAAGATTTATGAGGCTCTCTCTCCCCAGCTGCGGAAATTGAGAAAAAAGAAAGAATGTGTTTTGTTCCCTTCTTTCTATTCATAGAATCTCAAGGCCCCCAGCGGAAAAGAAAGTGCACATACCCACTGGCGCTCCTTAAATGTTTTTTCGAAAAAAAACCTCTATCCGCACCCTCTTCACCTTTCTATCATCGTAATCATAAAATCATCGCCCCGACCCGCAATGACGTCGATAAAATTTTGCTCCAGAAAAGCGGAGACGACAAAACAAACGAATATATATCGTGAGAAGAATCAAGCGAGTGGAGTACGAATAGTGCATACATTATCATTTCATTCAGCACTCTTCCTCTCTTTTTTTGACTCGGCATTCGTTTATCCTCCCGTTTTTTTCTTTCTTTTTGCTGGTTTATATCGATTTCCCTTTGTTTTACGTTGGCAATTCAAATATTCTAAACGGGAGGTGCTTTGACGGATATATCCATAACTTTTTGTTCTTGTAGTTCCAGTACACGCTTCCAAAAGAAAACTTGAATTCCAAATAGAGCGGATTTTCAAGTAATGTTTTATAAACTACGAGCATTTCTCTTTCGTACCACTCGTAACTGTGGAAACTTCGATGCACACACACACACTCGTTTCGGTTCTTTACTGAATTTGCTAAATTTGTTAGAGACCTCAATAGGGTATGTTCCAGACGTAACTCGGTCTTTCAAATTGGCTTAAATTATATTCAGTACAGCTGATCGCGCTGATTTCGAATATGTCATCCATTTTTGCAGAACTCTTTACTGATTCAAGATATATTCGTTTTAAGTCATTTCCAGTGAAAATTGCAGTTTTTGCAATAAAATTGACTCGATGCAGTGGAGAGTTCTGCAAAAATGGGTTACAGCGTGTTGAAAAGTACATAGAATATGAGTCAAATTGGATCGCCGACGTCAGAAACATTCCCTAGTCAGAGGAACAGAGTCCTTGCGATTCAAAGCCACCGATGGTCAACCACAATCGCAAGCGCTTGACGTTTTCATACCCGTGTGCACTTGTACGACTTCACCAAGGCAACCATCTATCCAACTCATCAATATTAAGTGTGTAATTAATGAATAGAATTTGATGGCATTTTCAAAATCTTTTTTTTTCGTGACCGACAATAACTTGGGTGCCCTTGAGAAGACACTACATCCTTCATCATCATGGTGCCATTGATTGACTCCCGTTTTAGATATCTAGTAGTTATCAGGACAACGAAAACACTAGGTTACTGGAAAAGTACAAACCCCTTTTTTGTTCACACACCGTGGTGAGCTCCTTCTTTTTTCAATACTGAAAAATGGAAAGAAGGGAATGATGAATTTTTCATGGCCATAATCATTTTCGAAACAATAAAACACCTCGTCCTATTTCCCCCATTTCGTAATGATAATGGTTTAATCAATCGTAATTCTAGAATTTTCTGTTATTCTTCAATTTTTACATTCAGTTGGCTGTTTTTGTGAAAGAATCAGATCCAATTAACTATTGATTTTAATTCAAGCCATTTTTCTGAGCCATTTTATCAAAAATAGTTCAGAATTACATTCGTGGCAATTCTTTTTTCTAATGAATGCCACTGTTTCAAAAAAGATGAAATCAAATCTGTTCTGCTTCCAATGTGGGATAAAAGTTAAGATCTTTATTTTTGTAGGTGACCTTTGAAATTTTTCATTTCTATTTTTTTCAATAACCACCAAGGACACACTTTTTGGATACCGTTGAAATAACTTCAGGTGGTCGAAAAAAGAGCAATCGAGCCTACGAGCTGTGATGTTCCAGGTGCACTGACTCCGCCCATATCTTAGCTAAGCCGCTTATGTTTGTTCAAAGTACAATTCAAGTCTTATATTATAGCTGCTCTGACTTGTGGTGTTCCTGTCTGTTCCTTTTAATCCTACTATACTATTCGTATATCTGATTTAGTTTTTCTTGTGAGAGAAATCTCTCTTTATAATCATAATCCTTTTAGAAGTACCATCTATCCGGCTTGTCCTTATGAGCTGAAAAACAGGGAGTATGTGACTGTAAACTGTATCCAATGACAGTCATTGTGGTCGGAATACACTCTAGCTTTTCAAACTCTCGGATGGTCGGACACACAGGTGGTCGCCGTCCCATAAATTGTGGTTGTTGTGTCCAGACGCCCTCGGGCATAAGTTAGGCTCTACCAAAGTCATTATCCATCCAACTCATTTCTATTAGTCGGTGGATATCGGTTAGGTGGATGTAAATTGTATTCGATGACATTTGAAGTTTCTTTCTGTAACCATAAAAAACTTGAGCTGCTCTACATAAACTGTTTTCGACAAACTCGCTGCAGTCCTCTAAGAAATTGTATTACTCTGGAATCATTGACAGGTCTTCAATTATTGTGTTGTTTTGAAGATTAAATTTAAAGCAAAACACTGCGAAACGAGATTTTACAAACATTGTTTACTTCTTGTGGACTCTATCATAGCAACCTTGCAGAAAAAAGGTCATGCATATAACAAGAATGAGGAGAGTGAAACTATATGTATCTTTTTCGTAGTCATAATCTCATTCGAAGCACTGAAACACCATTGATTCTTACATTTTTCGGGTCGAATGTTTCATGATGGGTTGACTTGATTTATTACAATTATAGAGAAACTAAATCACGATATTGCTGAGTGCAACTTGTTTCTCCTTTCTCTTTTCAGTAACTGTTGAAGTTTTTCTGTCGGGAGCGCTGTCTTTCGAACTCCTGGGTGGCCAGCGACATTTACGACCGCGCCGCACATAGGACGGTGTCGTACCCACATGCACGTCAGGGTTAATAAGAACAATCATCTAGCCTATTCATTCTTATTAGTTGCAAAACTAGCGAACAGGTCGTTGAAATCCTATCCGATATTATTCGGAATATCTATCGTGAACAACTTTGACCGTGTTAGAAAACACTGTTTTTGTTGAAGTTACAAGTCAATTAAAAATTTTACCATTTATCACCATGTGACTAATGACATTTGTATACACCCGGTTAGCTTCTAGAACAACAAAATAGGATTCATCATATTTTGTTGTAATGTAGAAAAAAGTACTAATACCGTTTATATAGTCGTAATCAAACTCAAGATTTGAGCCATGCTTCTCAAAACCTAGTTTTAGAAAAGATATTTCTGTTCCAAATGTTCGTCATTTTGTGTTGTATAACTTGAAACATGTATTTATATGCTCCTGTTAAAAAGTGATGATAATTAGTGGAACGATTAGACGTGAATTATATTTTTGGATAGAAACAAATGATGTAGTGAGAAATAACTATAAATGCTCCAGAAAACACTAAAAACCAGCTCATATCTCAGCACCCTCATTCTGTGTTGTGACGTTGGTTATTTAGTCACAAAGATTTATATTATTTTTGATCTATACTTTTGATCTACCCGCTTTCCCTCGTATTCCCCCGTTTGCCCGCGAAGAGGAAATGTCATCCTTTTCCTCTCGTTCTAAAGTCAGTTGTAGTTTTGATACCTGAATCCGGAACGTGACCCGTGAAGGATTGTACCCCTTGTCCCCCCTCATTCTAGTATTCCGAATCACTAATAAACGAGTGATTATTATACATTGTTTCTCTATTAGCACGAGATACAACAGTGGCGATCAGATTTCGAGCTCAGTTTGAGTGAGAAGACCACCGTATCACTTGTTAGCTCTTTTCTTGAACGTGATCCGGAAAGAAAGACTAACAAGTTGATTAAGAATCCTGTTTGCTTAAACGTGATCCGGAAAGCAAATCAGTTTTCTCTGTCTCTAGTGTTAAGAATTCTGTTTGCTTAAACGTAGATCCGGAAAGCAAATCAGTTTTCGCTGCTCAAAGAATTGTGTGTTGCTAAACGTGGATCCGGAAGCACACTCAATTTCACAGAGGAATATCGATTTTTCGTAATCGAAAACGAAAAGTATTCGTTTTTCGGTTGGATTTTTATCCGGCGAATATCGATTTTTTCTGGTGATTGAGGCGATCAAAGCTAAAGATACTGGTTGTTACCCAGTTTATCTAAAGTTTGATTGAAAAATGTCAGACGCAGAGATGAACCGAAAGTTCATCGAAATGATGGAACTCATGCAAAAGCAAATGGCCGAACAAGCCAAAAAGCATGAAGAAACCATTGCTGTCTTGACAAAAGCCGTGGCGGAAAAGAGTCAAATTGATAGTTCCTTGGGAACATCAAGCGGACTAACCGTGTCACAATCACAGTTGATGAACGACATTGGTGGTAGAATTTCGGTGTTCCAATTTGATTTGGAAACCGAGAAAACATTCTCAAAGTGGTACGCGCGTTACAGTACGGCGTTTACTGAGGAAGGGAAGGGTCTCGATGACAAAAACAGAGTTGCTCTGTTAGTGAGTAAATTGTCAGAGGAGGTATATGAACAGTATTCTAGAAGAATCTGTCCCAAGTTGCACCATGAGGGGGACTTCAAAGATACCGTCGACATTTTGAAAGAAATGTTCGATATAAAGAAGAGTTTGTTCTCGCATAGATTCGCGTGCATCAATATTGCTCGTGATGGTGACTCTCCAGTTGAATACACAAACAAGGTGAATTCGTTGTGCGAATTGGCAATGTTGAAAGACATTGACCCTGATGGCTGGAAGGTGTTCTTTTGGCTAAGAGGGTTAGATCCAACACAGGATACCAAGGCTCGTGCATATTTTCTGAAATATGTCGAGAAGAAGACAGAACTGGGAGAAAAAGTAAACATCAATGAGTTGTGTACAGAATGGCAGAAAATTCAGAGTCAAACTAGTGCGGTATCGGAGATGGAGAAAAGTGATACGGCAGTGAGAGCAGTGTATGCTAGAAGGCCGAGTAATCAGGATCAGAGTAGAGACAAGAACACATCAGAAGATGGTAATTCTGAAGGTGGAAAGTGTTGGAACTGTGGGAAACGTGGCCATAGAAAGCCAGATTGTCCCAAACCACTCACAACATGTTTCGATTGTCAGAAGAAGGGACATATGTCCAGTTTTTGCAGATCGAGAAAAGAATCGTCATCTAGAAAGACACAGCACGTTGCCATAGTTGGTGGAACTTCTTCGGAAGATGCTGAGGTCAATTCTGTCCGTCAGTATGTGTCAGTAGATGTGAATAGTGAGTCGGTGGAGTTTCAGTTGGATACTGGATCTGATATCACTCTCATCGGAAGGGAAGATTGGAGTAGAATAGGAAAGCCTGACTTGGAGAGATGTAGATCTAAAGTGAAGTCAGCAAGTGGAAATGAGTTGAAGATACTAGGCAGGGCGCTAGTGGAGTTCAGACTCAAAGAATCAGTAGGTACTGGTTATGTGTATGTCCGAGAACACGGAAATCTGTTGGGGTTAGACTGGATCGGAAGATCTAAAGAGATGTCTTATCACATGGGAATGATGGTCAATGAGCTGACGCATTCAAACACAGATGCAATCCATGGGGGATTGAACGGAAAGTTTCCGGAGGTGTTCAAGAAGGGACTAAAACGGTGTGTTAAAAAGAAGGCAGTTCTCAAAGTAAAGGAGAATGCAACACCAGTCTCCAGATGGAAGCGTCCAAGTGTACAGGGAGCTTCAAGGGTCGTGGAGAAAGTAGTGTCGTCGTGCACTATTAGTCAAGGTGGGAAGATCCCTAGGAAGATCCCATTACAGCCATGGAAGACACCGGAGCGTGTTTGGCAAAGAGTTCATATCGACTATGCAGGTCCAGAGAACGGACAATACTATCTTGTCGCAGTTGATGCTAAATCAAAATGGGCAGAGGTTAAGATAGTGAAGTCGATATCGGCAGTTTCGACCGTCGGAACATTGAAAGACATGTTCAGTCAACACGGTTACCCTGAAACTCTGGTTTCTGATAATGGTACACAGTTCGTGTCAAAGGAATTTGCTACGATGTGCCAGGAGGCAGGAATTGAGCATGTTCGCTCACCAGCATTTCATCCTCAATCGAACGGTCAAGCAGAAAGATTTGTTGACACATTGAAGAGAGGATTGAAAAAGTTAAAAGGGGAGGGAAGTGTGAACACTGAGATTTTATCACAATTTCTGTTACACTATCGCTCAACACCGTCAAATGCTCTTGGAGGTTTGACACCAGCGGAGGTTCATCTCGGAAGGCGTCTGAGAACAAGGTTATCTTTGATGATACCACAGTTGAACAGAACTGTAGATTCAAAGCAGGTTGCGATGAAAGAACAGTTTGATAAGCATCACGGAGTGAAAGCCAGAAGTTACCGTAAAGGTGATTCTGTATTCGTGAAGGTATTCGAGAAGAATACATGGTCGTGGAAGCCTGGAAAGGTTAACCAGCGACAAGGTCGAGTCGTCTACGTCATCGGTCTGAATGACGGACGAGAGCGTGTTGTACATGCCAATCAAATGAAGATGCGATTGGAGGAGTCAACACAGGAGCAAAGCAAGGAGCATGAGTGGGCTACCACTATGTTCGACGTGTTCGAGTTACCGACAGTTTGGTCAGCAAAGAAGTCTACCGATGAAGCGAAGAGGGATATGACATCTACACCAGTCATGGATTCACCACAACGAGTGCATCAAGGTCAAGGGACATCATCATCTCCAGCGCAACAAGTTCAGTCAAGGGCATCTACTCAACCGTCGTCAAGTCAGTCAACAACTACAGCAGTTCAAGGACAACGACTTGCTCCGTCTCCAGTTCAACCAAGAAGGACAACCCGTGTCAGGAAGAACGTCGTCAAGTACGATCCATCAGATCACAGCTAAATTCTTATTTGTGATACTTTCTATTTTGTTCTACTTATCCTGATACCATCATTGTTGTTACCTGATTAACCAGTATGTTTTATCTTTACGTAGGGAGGTGTTGTGACGTTGGTTATTTAGTCACAAAGATTTATATTATTTTTGATCTATACTTTTGATCTACCCGCTTTCCCTCGTATTCCCCCGTTTGCCCGCGAAGAGGAAATGTCATCCTTTTCCTCTCGTTCTAAAGTCAGTTGTAGTTTTGATACCTGAATCCGGAACGTGACCCGTGAAGGATTGTACCCCTTGTCCCCCCTCATTCTAGTATTCCGAATCACTAATAAACGAGTGATTATTATACATTGTTTCTCTATTAGCACGAGATACAACACTAAAAACCAGCTCATATCTCAGCACCCTCATTCTGTAATCTTGTTTTCTTTTCGGTTTGTGTTGCTTCGATTAAGTGATTTGGTAAAAGATACAGGAACAAGTTCATGTTGGATACTTGCTTCTCGTCTTCTCACCACATCTCAAATGTATATGCGTATATAACCTTGATTAGAGTGAGGTCATACACCATTGCTGTCTACTTTTCAAACTTATTTCACAACATTATTCTGATTGAATCAACTCCCCACATGTTTTGTTCCAATTCGCTTATAAAACGCAAAACACTGTCTCTCGCGCTTTAGAGCCCCGAGTCGTCGGCCATATAATTGACCGCGCTTAGTTCGCGGCTTTGTACCACATGCGAGGCTCCACCAACGCGATAAACAGTTGTAAACCGTATCCGATGACATTTGAAGTCGATACTCGCACCCGTAAACAACATGATCGGCTACATAAAAACTTTATTTCAATTTACAAGAAGTTGCCATTGGCTGTACCTGAAAAAAATTTAACAGATGCTGTTGGGTTCTGTTTCTAATACTTTAAACCGATGTGTGTCCCAAAAAACCTTAAAAAGGTGACGAGTCAAGAATAAAGGATAAAACATGAAAAATAAACTTCTGATATCTATGAATACATATATTCATAGTTACATATGAAATATATATTGGAACATGCAATTATGTTTTAATTTCGAAACAGATTTTGCAAAACAATTTTTGAAAAGGTTGGAGCATAATTACAGAAACTCTCAAAGTGATTTTTGAAAATGAGAGTGATTCATATCGAATGATGTAATCAAAATTTTGTGTGAGCCTCCTAAAATTGATACACTGTCATACTGTAGCAAATAATTGCGTCGTTTTGAATAACCCTCTGGGATGTGTCATACAAATCATTATCTTTATAGTTCTTGCTCTAAAAGGTGAATTCATATTGTACTGATGTCATTTCATACTGGATACCATACCGGCTCGTAGATTCCATATGTCATCTGTCTGCTACCCATGTAACATTTTTTCCCTCTCACTTCCAACTACACCCCAGCTCCTACAAAAACGTCGAGCCTATCCGATAAATTTTTCTATATGAGTATTCTCCGCCCACTTCTTTGCTTCTCTGCTCTCTCTTCTGCTTTCTCTTGATTTGGTGGGAGATGTGTGTTATTAGATAGTAGTAGTTTGCTCTGAAACGGCGGGTCATCTCGTTGTTTTTATTTTATTTTTAGTTTAACGAAACACAGGTCGCGTAAGTGACAAGTTTTTCTACCCGCCAATGGTACATTCGTGGTTTTTAAAGAAGTCGTATTACTCTGACGCTATTGACCCTCTCTGTTCGTGTGTAACAGCATCCGGATGTCTCTCTTATTGCACATTTGAGATTACGAGAGCAGTCACTTCTGTCCTTCCTTTCGTGAACACACTGAGACTACATATTCAACTTCTGTGTTCTGGTACTGCAAGCGGAATCTGTCTGTGTGTGGGAGCATCCGGATGTCTTTCGCATTGTATTTTTAAGATAATGAGAACAGTCAAATCCGTTTCTCTTCTTCGTAAACACAGTGAGACTACTCATTCAAGTTCTGTGTCTCGGTATAGTAACAGGGTGTGTCTGTCTGTGTGTGGGAGCATCCTGATGTACCTCGCATAGTCTTTTTGAAATAATAAAAACATTCTGTGCCGGTGCTACTTTAAAGAGTCTACAGTGACATCATGCATAGGCGGCCCGACAGAGAACACATGTATTTTTTGTTGAGCATCCAATCGCCATCTGTTCAAAAGTGACATTCATACTCATTGCTACTCCCTTTTGTAGACAACTACGCCCACATCTCATTTCTCTCGCCGGTCTTTTTTCTTTTTTCTTCTTCTGCTTACACTTGGCACGATACTACACTACTTCCGTTTTCTGAAAATCCTAGATGTAAGTCTTATATAATAGTCTCCTAATTTTTATTTCTCCTTCCCAGCTAATGTCTTCTCCCGCGACTATTAGTTATGATTCTGAAGCAAATTAAACAATATTTCCAGAAAACTTCGGAGAAATGGACAGCGTGTCCTCCGGAAACGACGAAACGAATATCGCCTGGGCGGGAAAAAAGTCATTCGCGGAAGTTGTCAAGCAAGGAATGAAGATGGAGAAGTCTGAGTTGTGTTGTCATGTGGATTCAATGCAGACTGATAATGTGAGTTGGGAATCGGTAGATTTGTATTTTGAAACGAGACAACTGGTATATTTTAGGCCATTGGAAACGCGGAAAATATTAATTCTGACAAGACTCCAAATCTTGATTCCGCTTCAGCAGCTTCTGATGTTTCTGCTGAAGATCTGACAACTGCAGTAACAGCAGGAGAATCATCGCAGTCGACTCCTCCAGTGGAGGATGAGGTATGTCCCGATTTTTCATGATTCTGATTAGAAGATATCCCTTGGGTTTGTATTTTCAACATATTCCTATTCCAATATCGATTTGCTGCACAGGTGTTCAGAAATGACTATTCTTTTTTGTAAATGCTCCAAACTCCGCCCTTTTTCTCTCTCTCACTCTCTCTCTTTCTTACTTCGCCTTGAATGTCTTACATCATAGTCTCCTTAGAACCACAGATTTTTTCTTCATGTGAGAAATTCCTGAGATACATAGAAAAACACAATTTTTTGAATGACATCATCTGAGGTCCTGTTTGAAATGCATGCTCCTTTTTTGAACATCGATGAGCCAGATGTTCAACAAATGACATGTGTATATTTAAAACTCCGCCCACATAAGATTTGTCAGTTTTGTAGACTAAGCCACCTGTCGATACCATCTGTCGATTTTTTAATAGGTTTCAAAGCAAAATTAATTTTTTTTTCAGAAAACCTGCAATGCAGAAAAGTTGCCGGAGGGTACTCATCAAGATTCAACTGGAACTCAACAACCACAAGCAAGTTCCACTGCTTCAGCTTCACCAGATGTGGGACCGATTTCAATTCCACTGAATTACGATCAGAGCTCCAACACTTCTGCTCTGAAACTGGATGATTCAGTCACTCCAAAAATGGAAAATGGTGTTTCTGTGTTAGAATCTCCTGAAACTTCTTCTACAACTCAAGAAGAAGCAGAATCCGCCACTTCAGATGATGAAACCTTCGGTTCCGTTTCTCCAGAAATAGACAATCGACGGATTAAAGATGCAGTTCCAGAATCAGAACCTTCTGAAATTTCAGAAAGTTGCTCAGCACTTCCAGTCAACGTTGCTTCTTTAGCATCAGATAAGGTGAGAGTAACTAATTTTTTGGGGATTCTTGAATAACTAGCAATGACTAGCATAATCGTAAATAAATAATAGATTGGAAGGTGGAGAAATTAATTCTTAAAAGCTTATAGAATAGTAATTTAGATGTAGCCTACTTATTTTTATACCAACTGAAGATCTTCAGAACTCTGTCCCATCTGCCGCAATAATTAATGACTGTGTAGTTCAAGAAATCGAAGATGCAGTTCCAGCATCAGAATTTTCTGCAGCGCCAGTCATTTCCACTCAGTCACGGAATGGATGCAATTTTGGTACCATTTCTGTTTATCTGAACGCAGAAGCAGCACTCCCCGTGGTTGATACCGCTATTCCAGATTCTACAAAATCAGATGAGGTGAGAGTCAGGGGGGTTTTAGGAAATTCCTAAAATCATTAACGCTCTCTAGCATAATCCGGAGGAAAATATAGGAAACAACGGAAACTCCTGAAAAAAATTGTCAGACAAAATAACTTTTTATGGGATTAAACAGACCAAGAATAGAACTCCACTTTTGTAGTTGACAATTTTTTGTGCTCCCTAGCAAGTTAGATCTCGAGAAAGTAATTTCTCCTTCAAATCAACCGAAAGTCAACCTTAAAATGACCATAACTCTCTAATGAGTGCCCATACAAAAAAGTTGTCAACGATAAAAATAGAGTTCTACTATCGGTCTGTTTGATCACGTAAAAAGTTATTTTGTGGGCCAGTTAGTTTTACTATGACACACTTTCAAAGTTGGGCATTTTCAACTGAAAAAGGCAAAATATGATAGATTTTAGGCCAGTAGTGTATTTCTATACTAACTGATGAACGTTCAGAGAATGGAACAAATGGAAAAATCTCCGATTCTTGAATCCAAAAGTGAACAGGGTTCTCACTCTCCTGCCGCACAAGAAATCGAAGCTGCAGTTTCTTCTGCAGCACCCGTCGTTTCCGCCAAGTCACAAAATGAAGACGTCTCTGGTAGCATTTCTGTAGATATGAAAGCAGAAGCAGCACTCCCAGTGGTGGAAGCCTCTATCCCGGATTCTTCAAAACTGAACGGGGTAAGTGTGGCAGGGTTTAGGGAGTTTCTGAACTCACTAAATAGCTGTAATTTGGAAAATCCGAGAAACAGGTGAAAACTATAGCTATTTTTTGATTCTAGTTCTAGAAAGCCTAATGAATAGTAATTGGGATAGTCTTCAACTTATTTCTATACTAACTGATGATCTTTCAGAAAATGCAAGAAATGAGAGAATCTTCAAGTCTTGAATCCAAGCGTGAACTGTGCTCTGACCCTCCTGCTGCAATCCCAAAAGTTTCTGCCGCTCAAGGAATCGATTCAGTTCCAACGTCAGAATCTTCTACAGCGCCGTCTCTAGTTTCGGTCCTCGCCGCTGCTACCCAGTCGAATGGAGGCGTTTCTGGTTGCATTTCTGTGGGCCAGAACACAGGAGGAGCACTTCCAGAGCTTGACACCTCTTTCCCGGATTTTCCGAAATCAAATGAGGTGAGTAACTAGTGTTTAGAAAATTACTGAACTCGCTACATAACGGGTAACCTGTGATAGAAGCGTATCCGTTAGCAAAAATTTCAAGCATCCTATCATAAAGATATGCAAATTTTTTAAACTGAAGAAATATTTATGAAGCGTTATTTTGACAGTTAGCAGTTTTTTGATATTTCCTTTCGGAACCGAGATATACCACTGCGATCAAGCACTTGTATTACAGATTTTACGGTAACTGTGACTTGCAAAATCTTAGAAAAAAGGAGGAAACTATAAAAACTTCTGGTAATTCTAATTCTAGAAAGCGTCATGAATAGTGGTTGGGATAGTCTTAGCTTCAGTAAATTCCATCTTATAAATCTCATCTTGCTTCCTAAACGCGTGAAAGTTATTCCAGGAAACCCACCCGACAGATATGCAGAATGTGCTGTCCGGCCCAAACACGGCACCGACTTCAGAATCATCGGAATCATCGGTACAAAGGCCCTCAGAAACCTCGCTGGTAAGTAAGAACCAAAATTATGGGAACTAATTACTAACTGCATGTCTTTTCAATGATGAATGGTTTCAGACTAATCAAATAATGATGTCAAATCAAACTGGAGCAATTCAATTTGCCGGGTCGAGCTCACAAAACTATCAACCAGCTTTTCATGTTCAACGGGTATGTTAAATTCTAGTAGTCAATAATAAAATCTTACCTTGGAATTTTAGCCAGTTCGCCCCGACCTGGAACGGTACAATCCGCAACCCACGACATACTACCCGCTGCTAGAACCATATGTCCCTCTCCAACCACCACCAGCTTATGCCCCACCAGCCTACTCTCCACCAGCATACGGAGCACCAGCTTATGGCCCGCCAGCTATTGGTCCGCCCCCAATCCACCACCAGTTCAGCCAGCCGCCACCAGGATGGAGAACGCCGTACAACTCGGCGTATTTTGAGGGGCAACCCGTCTACACTGTTAGTTATCGTTATGAAAATTCGAAATGTAAAATTTTTTCATTCAGGACGTTCTCACCTCACCAATGTCTAGTTCCACGTACAGTGTGGCAAATACTCCACAAATGCGAGCGTCGTGGTACCCGGATAACCCATATGATATGAATTCGTGGAGGGGATACCAGGTAATAGAAAAATCCATAGTTGATTTTTCACAACTATGGTGTTTCAGTACAATTCGTTTCCTTCTTCTTCATCAAATTGGCAAGATCCATACGGAATGAATCAGTGGGTTAGTGAATTAGAAATTAGTGTAGCTCATGTTAGTTGTGCGTAACAAAGATGTTTCAGAATTCTACAACATTCGAACATTATCTCGAAACAAGATACCCCAATACTCCATCGGCACATTTCTACGAGGGGCGGTACAGTTATATGTATCTTTATGTAGGTTTCTAATTCAGTTTACATAACGAAATTGAAACTTTCGTTTTCAGGAAAAATACGGTGTGCCAGTGGATCAGTCAACATCGACTTACACAAATTCCAGAAATCCGGTGAGTAACGTTCTATTTGGTTCCATTTTCTGAAGATTATGCATTTTAGAGAAACGGCGGACAACAGAGCAGATATAACTCCTACGATTCTCGGAATGGCGAATCTAATCAGAGAGCCAGAAACCCAGTTCGAAGAAACAACAGCAAGTGTTCCACTAATGCAAGCACTGTCTCACAACCAGTCGGACAGCAAGCACCTCTAGCCGTGGAAGTTAAAGAAAATACTCCAACAGATAACATTGAGAATCCTGAAGTGCCCGCTGTTAGTGAGAATGTGGAAAATAGACAAATGAAAGTTGGAGGTGGGAGGAGAAGGTGGTTCAACAGGAAAAAAATAAAGGGATCTAGACAATCATCATCGACAGAAAATGTTGCGGCTTCAGCAACGGAAAAAGTGGAATCCGATGATGATATTTATGAAGATGCCCAGGAAGAATTCTACTGTGAAAACAGGTACAGTGAAGTTTTGGAGTCTTCACCATCTGCTGTTTATGCCAAAATCAACAGTACTTCACACCCAAAAGTGGTGAGGGAAATGATGTACGTTGAGTCTTCCGAAGAATCGGCTCAAAAGGAGGATGAATCTCCAGTGATTTCAATTCAAAGTCCCATGAGTTCACTGAAATCTGAGCCAGAGCCAGAGCCAGAGCCAGAACTGGAGCCAGAACTGGAGTCAAGACCTGAGCCAACGCTAGATTCAGGCTCAAATCCAGAAAAAGAGCGAGAGAGTGAACCTGAAGCAGAAGCAGGAAAAGAGCCAGAGTCAGAGCTAGAATCTGAGCCGAAGCCAGACTCAGAGGAGACAAACTCTGGGCTGGAGCTTGTGAAAAATGCTGAAGACGCTCTTGAAATCTCAGCCAACGTCCAAAGGTAGCCTTCTGTCATTGTGAAGATATTTCTCAAACTATTGTTGATTTTCAGCATCTCCAATACCGCATCAGGCTCTTCTTCACAAGCTGTCAAACAAGAAACAGCAGTTGGGAAGCAGAGTGTTCCGAGAGAAGTTGCTCCAAAGAAAACTTGGCAAAAACTGGAACCATATCAACCGTAAGTGTGAAGTTTGCTCACTAGATATAACTCGACGTAGAGTACAAAATGTTATTAACGTCATTTTTGTATGTGACCATTTTTATGTAGGAACACTATCCTGAAAGTTACAGGTTTTCAAAGTTATTTATCCCTGAAACCGACTTATTTTAGTGCATATTAGCAAAACTATCGAGCTTTTAACTTTGAACAAAGGAACGGTCAAAAAGATAAGATAACCTTTTAAGTGGGTCGGTATATTGAAGGGTATCTATCAAACAGTTTACCCGCATCGTCCTTTTTTTGACAATAAGAACTTTGCCTCAATTTTTCTAATTTTTAAAGGGAAAATCAATATTTTAAAATATTTCACAACTAGATCCATGATTTTCAGACCTGAAAGGATGGTTGTTCAAAGACAACCGATGGAAGCACCTAGGCCAAAGTCCAAGACATTACCCACTATCAGTGCGCAGTCCGGAAAGACTTCTTATAGACAGAAGATGGATAAGAAACAGTAAGTTTAGAAAAAAGTTATATACTCTAATAATATGAAACATTCAGATTACTGGAATTGACTGGTTTCAAACTCACTGATTGATTGTCAACTGTCAAATTGTTCTTCAACTGACATCATCCGTTCCCATTTACACCGATAACCATCATCTTTAGCTTTTTTTTCAATATTAATACTCTTTCCCAATAATCACCGCTTATAATTCGGTTCTTCCATCGATTTCATCTTCAAACGTTCTCTGGTAACCAACAATCTCACATGTTTTCCCTGCTCTCCAACCGACCCCTTCGATTTTCTCAATTGCTATGTTACAAATTTAATAGTGTTTTCCAAAATTTCAAATATTGTATACCATATTGTATACCAGTTCTCTAATTCTTCATATTCTCTGTCTCCCATGTCTCATAATTTGTTTTCCTGTGAATTCTTTCTTCTCAAGTAATATTTTCTGCTCTCAACCCGTTTTTTTCGGTTACACCAACCGATAGTTTCCGCTTACTTCCCGTTCGTCCCTTTGAAACAGCCCGTAACCTCATTTCCTTTTTTTTCCAATTCATATTTTCCACTTTTTGCCGAGAATTTGTATCTTACCTGTCTCAAAAAGTTCTCGTACAGTTTTTTTTATATTATCGAAGAAATAAAACATTAAATTCGGAACTGCGACGATTTTCACCTAAAATCATCATTTTTGTCTTGAATGGCAGCATTAAACATGTAAAGGTGTTCACAACAAGTCTGAGAACTCCTCGTAATAACAATCAAGGGCCACAACACCGTACATATTTTACCCATTACACCGATGCCCTCTTTTTTTTGCTCATCATTCCTTTTTCGCTGTCTAAATCTCCCCGTTCTTCGTTCTCTTTTCGCCAGTTGACCAGTCCATTCCTCTCTAATAAACATTCGGTTGTTTGTTGTCCTCCTCCCTTCTCTCCCGACCTCCAACAGTCTCCGTTTAGAACCATCTCGTTTTCTTTGCGTCTCGCTCGGCACAGTGTCTCTCTCTGCGGGGGACGAGTTGCGGGTTTTCTAGGCCATCTCGATTTTTTCGGTTCCCCGTTAGTTTTTTCAGTGATTTTTTATTGTTTTTTAGCATTTTCTTGTTTTCTTCATTGTATATTTTTCTATACAGTTTAAAAAAGATAAATTCTTGAAAATCTCAAGTAACAGAAAAAAAACCGTTCAATTTGGGGCCATAGGGCAAGGGCTATTTATTCAGTATTTCAATTGTTTCCCTTTTTTTCTCGTATTTCCATCCGAAAATCGTAAAAACCCTTATTTTTTTCAGCGATGCTTCGAAGATCGACTCGCGTGCCAAAGCCAGTGTCTCTGACGACTGTGCACTTGGAAGATGCAATTAAGGAGCCAAAAACACCACGTAAGTGATTAAAATATATTGTTTTTTATCTTTGAACTAATTTTTTGCAGCGACTGTGAACCAAGACTCCCCTTCCTCTTCCAATGCTCCGCTCTCCATTCCCAAAGAAGAAAACCAAAGTTCCAACGAGGAATCAAAGCCCCACAAATCACTGCCACAAGCCTCAACCTCACGTAAAGTGACAGAGTGCTTTAGCGAAAAAGATAGTCTGGCTATCTTTCGGTTTGTGCTCTCCCGGATTCGGAGTCAAAACCCGGCCAGAGAAGGAAGAGTTGCCAAGCGAAGAGTGGAGCTGAATTCGATGGTCTTCTGGGAGAAATGTAGAGAATTTGTTGGCGCTGATCGGGATGTGCATGGATATCGCACACAGTAAGTTTTCATAAAATTTGTATTAAAATCAAGTTGCCGATTTCCAAGTTTTCACCTGTTCCTGGCCCGGGTTAGCCCGGCCGGCCCCAGATAGCGAATTTTTCCCGAAAAGCATATTTTTTAACATTAATGTTTCTGAAAATGGAGTTTTTGAGCTACCATTTGAGTTATTTGACAAATTTAAGTAGTTCTACGGTTAATTCAAGGATAAAAAGTACTTGAAAATAATGGTCAAATGACAAGTAGGTTGCAAAAGCTTTAAAAACAACAAAATCAATAAATTTTTGAGAAAGACAAATAAGACGGAACCTTGGAGACTTTTTCCATATTTGCTGCAAAGCCTCTTAGCCCAGACGTGACTACATATTAGTTTTTATTTAAAATTAGTATTTCGATAAAAAATTCCAGAAATATGAGTTCAGAAGCAAAAATAGTCGTGTTTGACCTGTTAGCACAAAGATACTATAGTTTTAAGATAGTTGAGTAGAATATAAAACTTTGTCCATTAAATTTTCAAAAAAAAATCATTTCCTATTAATTTCAGCTTCTTCTACTTGCTCCGCAAGCTTCATGAATACAATGGAGTGTCAATGGACGACAAAGTGGATATATATTATGCCCTCGACATCCGCGTAGACCCCTCAATACGTGAAAAGCTTGTGAGAAAGTTCGAGGTAGAGTTCGATGAGGAAGGCATAATCACCGGAAGTCTGTTGCTCCACCACTGGGACGTGGTCCATCCAGACAGCGAGCCAGAGGACGAAGAGGATGGACAACCGACTCGTTGGGTGACTATTGGCCAGTCAACCAACGACACTCGCTTCACGGAGGAAGATGATGGGCTCATGATGCAGTATGTGGTGGATAAGATCAACAGTGGCTGCAAAGACCTGACGATGAAGAAAGTGTGGGAGCATTTCAAAAAGTTGTATAAGAAGAGACTATCCGCTGATCGAACACCAATCACGTATCGTCTGAGGTAACTATCATGGATTTCTTCAGGTTTTTTAAAATTTTGATTCTGCAGATATCTCCGTGTTCTTCTCCCCAACATTCACAAAATGCCATTGTCGCTTGAAACGAAAGCGGCGATCTACTACCATACAAAGCAGCCGGTTTCAGAGCAGTTTATCAGAGAGTGAGTTGAAGTTTTTTGGTGATATAGAACTACATCACCGGCCAAAAATATATTATATCACAAAACACAAAATAACTTTTTATGTGGTCGAACCGACCAAGAGTAGAAATCTATTTTTGTAGTTAACAGTTTTTTTACGGACGCTGCCTAAAATTTTACATTTCGACAGAGTAATTTCTCCTTCAATTTGACCAATTTTCGTGCAAAACAGTGCGATTGTTTAACTGTCTAATTAAAATAACCATAACTCTCTGGGGAGTGTCCGTAAAAGTTGTCAATAACAAAAATGGAGTTCTACTCTTGGTCTGTTCGATCCTTTAAAAATCTATTTTGTGGGCCAGTTAGTTTTACTATTACACACTCTCAAAGTTGGATATTTGCAACTAAAAAAGCAAAAAATGTACTGTATATTATCCTGGAATAGCCTCCCATCGATAAACTTGTGAGTAAAGATTAGCCCGCACACCAAAAGTCCCAAAACTGGTGTATCTGACGACTGTTCTCCTTAAATTACGCCCGTTTTTCATCAATATTCAATATAAATTTCATTAGCAGGCTCACAAGAGAGATCGACGTGGTACTTCGTCAAGATGGCCGCATTATGGTCTACCCGACGTGCCCAGCCCGGATCTTTCTTCATATCTGCCAACAAAATTGTGTTGTTGGATTGAAGTCCAAAAACCGGCTATCACTTCTCAAAGCACCACAGAATTCACTCGCCGCTCAGGCGTTCTCCGAGCAAGAAGATGCTCAAATCTGGGAGCACATTCTGAATAAATGCAAGCTCAACCAAGGCCAGAAGTTTCAAGTAAAGATGAATGGATGGGCATTCTGGAGACAATTTATTGAGGAAGTGGGATCGCAACGACCATGGCAAGTATTGAGTGACCAGTGAGTTTCATTAAAATTCATTAAAAACTGGAAAATTCGAAAAATGGTTTATTTCAGCTTCACCAAGGACCTCATGCCGAACATGAGGTACCTCTCTTGTGACGTCAAATCCAAACTAGAGCTCTACTATTCTCTATCCCGGATTGTCGAAGAAGACGTGCTATTTGAGTTTGAACAAATAGCCACCGTCACACTGACTCCGGTAGGAGCTATCCAGAGTGCCGTCGGACAGGGCATCAAAGTGGGACGGAAAGAGAGACCATACGAGGAGTTTGATGTCAACAGCCTAAAATTGGTGACTGACAAAAAACCAGAAGGCTCCTCGAGTTATTTCCTTCTTGAAGACCATAAACGTTTCCCGCAACTCCCACATGTTCCGCTAGTGGAAGAGGAAGAGCTTCCCACTGAAGGCAAAAAGGAAGAGCTTCCTACTGTAGGCTTCCTGAAGACGTCACAATTGACTGTTGATGTGAAGTCAGAGCAATTGGGTGAAAGTAGTGGAGCGTTACTTCCAGTGGAGAAAAAACCGGAAGATTTGCTGTTGAATTCTGGAATACCAAGCAAGAAAGAATCCGTACTTCTATCAATGTTGAAGAGCAGAGAAGAGACACCACCTCCAAAAAAACCGGCTCCAAAAAGATTGGCTCCAAGTCATTGCTCTCAACAATCTCCAGCCGAAAGCAGTACTGCTCCAAGCAACTCGACTCCAAGTCCACCGGCTTCATGCTCTGTCGCTCAAAGCTCTTCAACTCCAAGTGGATCGACTACAAGTCAGATACCGCCACCATGGTCCGGTGTAAAACGCTCTACCCCGGCCATTTACTCTCCAAGACAACCGCAACCAGCAACGACTTCATCGGGTCAAAGCTCCTCGACTTCAAGTCAACCTACTCCTCCTATCGTTCAAAAACGTCTTTCTGCGAACGAATTAGCTCATAAACTTTTCCCGAGCTCAGCAGCTTCAATTAGCTTAGCTAATTTGGCTCCAAGAACGCCGGTCCCTTACCACCCCACTCGATTTATGGCGCAAAGCGCCTTTAATCAAGCTTCCAGTACCGAAACGCGCTTGGTACCGAAAATCACTAAAATAATCCGGTTGGTACCAAAGAAATCAAGAGGGCCACCTAAACGGCCAACACCATTGCCGACAAAAGTGCCACCGCAGTACCAAGGACCACTCTTTGCACCGCCCAGGAACAAAGTTGCAGAGATTGTGAAGCCAGCGACTCAAGAGGCACATTGCTCTTCGGATTTTGGTCGGATGACACAAAACTTCTCAACAATGAGGAAAAACGATACGCTCCCGGCTTTATGCTCACCGCACTTCATGCTCACCGCTGTTTCTTTGTATGGAAAGGAGCTCATCGAATGGAAAACACCCAAAGAGCCCAAAAGGAAAAGGAATATGCCTCAAAGTGCTCCGGAGCCCGAGTCATCAAGTACCAAGGAGAAAAAGCCAGAAGACATCCACCTGGAAGGCTCAGTAGTGGGAGAAGTGAAACCGGAGTTATTGGATCAAGGATTTGTCCCACAGGAAGAAGTCAAACCGAATGTAGACGAAATGCTTTCTAGCTCATCCTCAGAACTACCAATCAAATCGGAAACTACCAGTGAAGCCATTCGGTTTAATCAATATCAGAATACAATGGCTCCTGGCAAACGTGTGATGATCCACCCAAAACCGATCAACATTCGGAGTGTACGTCCATTGAATTCTCCGTCTTCTCTTGTGACGCCGAAGAAAGAATCAGAAACATCTGCAACCAATGGTAGTCAGAACAACGGATCCACGACTTCTCTCCCACCTATTCCAGCCAGACATCCGCCGCCGCCATACATCAAGCCTGGAAAAAGAGAACCAAAAGTATCGATTCCGACGCTCTCTCATGATCCCAAACCTCCAAATTATGAGAGAGATATCCCAGAAACGCCACCACCATTTGTATACCGCAAACGAGTACCGTTATTACTCACTAGAAAAGAACGGGAACTGGAAGAGCAGCTGGAGAGAGAAAAACGAGAGGTGTTGGCTAAAATGAAAAGCGAAGCGGAGGACGTCACTGTCAAAGAATTCCTGGTGAAACAACGGGAAGAGTCGAAGCGGAACAACCGCCCCGTGATCTATGTCCCGCCGAAGACTCAGGCAAGGATTATGAAGAGGACCAGTGACGTGGTGGAACCGCTATCTCTCCAGAAAATTCCCAGAAGAGAGTTCTCGGAGAAGTGAGTGTTAATACAATTAGTTTTCAAAAAATAAACCATATTTCATTCCAGAAATGCTGAAGCCAGAGCCCGAGAACAACACTATCGACCTGTGCTAGAGCATCATGGCAATAAGATGGTGTACAAGACGATTGAATCCATCATGCACCAGCCAGGACCGTCCTCGTAAGTTTTAATTCGAATGAGACCAGAATATAAAATAGAAATCTAACAGGCTAAAAAACATTTTTTAAAATGTAGATCATGGCTAGTTCTATAACCCTATCGTAATTGTGCCGCGGGCCGAGCTAGAATGGATTTTTCGACCGTTTTCGAGGTTTTTGGCACTTTTTCTCGGCCCGCAGGATGTTAACGACTAGCAATACGGCCCGTAGCAGGTCACAAACATGGAACTCGCGGAGATCTACATTTTGGTATATTTATCAGCTCATAAAACTCAGTTTTAAGCGAATCCCCGTGCCGGCCGTTTTCGGCCCTGTTTGCAAGTATGCATATGAGTTCAGGAGAATAAAAACTGAATGTGAATTATGGTGTGTCTAACATGTCCAACATGTTAGTGACTTCACATGCCTGGATTTGAGCATCTTGTTTCAATCCACACAAAAATTTGATTTTCAGGCAGTAAGCTCCTGTCCATCTATCGCCTGCCCACCAAATCCACTCATCGTTGCCGTCGTTATGCTCTCTATTGCTTCACTATATATATTTTGTCGTTTTCAAAACTCAACTGCCGGTTATGATATGTACATAGTACTTGATCCTCAATGTTCTTTAATGGTTTTTTGTCAAATTCAATTTTTCCTTTTTAAACGTGTCCTGTTCTTTAAGTATTTTGTTATCCCAATGTTATAAATTAGTAGTTTACCAGAAATGTTTTTAGTTTTGATGAGGATCCGCTTTCCGGCTTGAAGATACTTTACAGCTTTGCAATTTCGAATTATTTATTTTTTTATTTATTAAAAAAAATACATGAAAAAGCAAAAATTGGGGGGGGGGGGGGGGGGGGGGAAACACGAAAAAAGTTGAAAAACTTCATAAAAGTGGGGAGGTGCTGCTAGACTAGAAAATAAAGATAAGGAAAATAGGGTGGGGGGGATGGAAGTTGAGGAATTTAGTATTTACTATAGAACAATGGAGTAGAGAGAATGAGTTGTTCAGATTTGAGGGATAGGGAAGTTGGTAGAGGAGTGAACAGAGAGTGGTTGGAGAGAAAAAGGAGGACGAGGTGGTGGAGAAGAATAGAAGAAAAGAGAAAGCTCGAATAAGACTAAAAATAATAAAAATGGAAACTGGCTTGAAAAAAATTAAAAAAGAATGGTTCGATAGTACAAAAACATTATTCCATTCTTTTACTTTTTAGTCTTATTCTCATTTTCCAATCTCTCCAATTCTTTCACAATTTTTGCAAAATGATAGTGGAATTCGTACCAAAAATCGAGACTGATGCCACGGTTCACCGTGTTCTTTTCGTCTGCCCAATGATAATACAATCCGAATCCATTCAAATTCAAATCGATCAGCTTCTCAGCCTCTTTTGCATCACGGTACTCTATTGACCGGATGAAGGCTCTGACTTGCTTTCTCTGAAATGAAAATTTATACAGTCAATAATGTTAGAATTACATACGGTCCACTTCTTCCAGTTTTCCTTTCCATGCTCGATTTTGATGGATGGTCTAGTTATGTCAATTTCTTGGCAGTCCGGCTCCTCCTCTTTCACAAGAAGTGGAGGAGTCTGAAAAATTATATTGATTTTCATGTAAGTTTATTGAAATATTTGTTTTTGTTGGGACCAAACTAAGTTCATGAAAAACGTCAATTGTTACACGTCTCTTAATCTTTAGATTACTTTGACAATTCTTAGATACCGAAAACTTAAAAATATTACAATTTCGCTCTATAATGAGTCGGTTCCCAAGAAAAATCACTTTATAGATCTTCAACTTGTCTGAAAGATTTCACTTACGTAAATTTTTGGCTTAAACAGCTTAGGAGTACACATTTTTGACACTTCGCTATAAATAGGAAGTAACAAAAGCCTACGGGGTTCTGTGAAACTACAAACTTTGGTACTTAAAACTTACCGGCTGTTGGAGCATCGGGATCGTGGCTGGCAAGTAGTTGTTCGGAGGTGGGACCTAAAATTCATGGTTTGATTCAGACTTAGCTTCAAAATATGGTTTTGATAAAGTTTTACAACACTAACACCTCAACTAACGACCATTTTCACCAAAAAAATGCAGAAAATGGTCAAAAAATCTATTATTTCTTATTATTGACTAATTTTTGGGTGGTGGGCACAGAAAAAAGAGGAATGGAGGGAAGATTGTATCGCTATACTTTTGATACTAATGCCAATGTGAGGAAGCAAGGAATAGTAGACTATATTACATTATCTTCTTGGAAATGAAATTAATACTGAGAATCATTATCTCATTCAGGTTGCTAAATAACGTCTTTGGTCATTTTTTCATCTCTACAAAACCTGTACTAGAGGCGCACCCGCCAGTAAGAATTACGACTATCCTATCTTGGTTGTATTCTAAAATATGCGAATTTATTTTACTGTAGAAATATTTTATGAGTTTTAAGCTATATTCTCTCAGTTAGCAATTACTATAAGCTCTGGTATTTGAAACTTACCGGTGGTTGGAGCTGCGGAATATTTGCTGGAAGGTAACTGGCCTGAGGGGAAACCTGAAATTCATGGTTTGATTCAGAAATCAGCTTCAGAAAAATAAACTTATTTGTTGTTATAAAATTGCACAACTCTAGCGCTTTTACTACATTAGTTACCAAAAAGAAGCACAAAATTGCAAAACATCTATTTTTTTTATTATTGATAAACTTTTGTGTGGTGCTTTTGTGAACTTATTTTGTTCTCAATTTAATGTTAATGTGAAAAAATAAAATAAGAGTAGGCAATATCACATTCTTTTTTTGAAAGTGAAATGAATACTGAGTGTTGCTATCTTAAAATATTAGTTTTCAAAGTTTATAATTATTGCTCAATTTCTCTAGAGGTTTTGGGTGCGTAAAGTGGAAAAAATATATAAGAAAAAATCCGACTTGTATTTAACATACCGGGAAATGTCCAGCCTCCGTGACAGTGGGCTCCATGGAAACCTGTGGAGCAAAGAGCGTTTCTCCTGGAACAACCTGTAAAATCACAATAAATTTTTGATCTATGGAAACAAAAATTTTAATATTGCAAAAACTCAAAAACTTTCCAGGTTAGAACAATTATATAATATATCAACAAAAGCTTCACTAGATAAATTCTCTTATCATGCACCCCTTCATAATGATAGTTTACTCCGCCTAACTGAAAGTTTTACAGCAACCTTATCAAAAACTGTCGTTCAATATAACAACTAATGTTTAGCTCATTTCAAATTAATTATTGTGAATGACAATTCCAATATTCACACTTCACTTAATTTCTGGAAAATTCATAAAACTCACAGCTCTTTCTTCCTGGCCTGTCTCCTGGAGGCGGTTGGCTTCACGAGCTTGCAGCTGGAAAGTTGTGATTCTCACTCGGTTATTTTGTATCAAAAACATTGAACACTTACTCTCTGACCTATGCGCTCGTATACATCCACAAGGCTCTCTGTTTCACTTCGCCTTCCTTCCTCCTCAAAACGTTCGCGAGCCATCTGGGATTCCATTATTAATTAAAATCGTTTCGTAATGGCATAACTCACTCTTTCTCCGATTCGCACTCGTCTATCTCTTTCTTTTCTCTCCTTTTCCTCTCTCTCCTTTTTGTTCTCCAATGACGCTTTTCTCATCTGCAAAAAATTAGATGAAAACGTCTCTTCCATTTATAAATTTTTCAAAACACGAACCTCCTCATCATAATCATCATCCGAGTCCAGACCACGGTCCAGCGGTGCGCCTCGATTTTCTTGCTCCTAAAAAAAATATTGTAAGATAAATACAATTCTTGAATTATCAAAAAACAAATATTACCTCCATCGAAGCCGGCAAGAGGCGTCTTCTTCCTTGAGAAGAACGACCGGCTGATCTTCCTCTTCCTCTTCTTCCTCTTGGTGCTGGCATTTGTCTCTGAAAGAAAATTTATTTACAGACTGTTTTCATCGACTAAAAACATCGAATTTTTAAGAGCCTGCCACGGTGTAAGTGCTTAACTCGAACATACAGTACCGGACAAAAATGTATCAACTTTGGCTGTTTTCAGTGGAAAATGCCCAACTTTGAGAGTGTGCCGTAGTAATTCTGAATGTCACACCATGAAAATTTTAATGTTTTTTCAAACATTTTTGTAGTTGACAACTTTTTCCTTAGAGAGTTATAGCCATTTTAAGACGACCGATCAAAAATCGCACTAATTTGCACCGATTGCACTGAACCTTTCGTTTTTTCCTACCCATTCACACTTTTTCTGCCACGTTTCGTCTGTACTATCTTTGTGTATGTTAAAGGTACGCTTACTTGAAGGGGTCCTGCAGACGCCGTTGGTTGAGCGAATGTCGGCCAACCTTCCAATCTAGTTACGCCCATGTTGGCATCAGCATAAGCAGGCACGTTGGCGCGCAGCGCCCTCTGCAAAACCGATGTCAAATTTTCACGTTTTTCAACGTTTTTTAGCTTTCTAGAAGCAGCAAGCTCATTAGAAACTGTTCAGAAGGTTCCCTAATCAATAACAACGGAGTTAATTTCATTCTATGTGTTGAAATAGCTCTAAATGGCTTTATTATTTGCTGATCAGGCACTATCGGTAATATTAAAGAGGCTCACAACTATTCCAAAATATAAGAGTTTTTAATATGAATCGATTCAGAAAGTCAGGGAAAAGAGAAAATCCTCTTTTAACTAAATCAGAAAATCTGTCTGAAACGAGTTATGAGACATCAAGGTACCAAAAATCGCTTCTCTTCTTGTAGTTTTTCAGTGCATTTTAATAGAAATTCGCATCTTTTGAATGTGAATGCTCATTTTTCAAATTATTTTTTTGTAAGTTTTTGAAAATTATTGATGTCTTATAACTTGTTTCAGACTGCTTTCGAACCTTTGAAATAGTCATGTACCCCTTTTGTTATTAGCGATAGAAAATAGAAGATTTTTATATTTTACGTTCGGCCTTGCTTTTCCAACTTACATTTGTGATTGGATAAAAAGGGAGTAGGATGGGGTAAAAGTCGCTGAGTCTTGGAATAGACCCAACCATTCAAAATTTCTCGGTTATATTTTTTTTCAAAACTATGTAACCATTTTGTCTGATAACAATATTAATAGAGAACACATTTTGAGTCCCCAATAACCACAAAACTCTTAAAACCTTACACCACATCACATGAGCGAAAAAACCTCATTTTAAAACGGAAATATCACCAAAGCGGCAAATATCATAAAGCTACCGAAATTGCTAGTCGCCCTTTGAAAGTTGGAGAAACAAAGCCAAACGGTAAGTGAAACTTCTCGAAAACATGAGTTTTCAAACGTAAACATCTCAGAAAGCCAGAAATTTAGTAGTTAACACCTCGAAATTCATTCTGACCCCACCTAAAAGTAACAAAGTATCAAGTTGAAGTTTTTTCCGAAACATTAAGTCAAAGCAGAAGTTGTGATACTGGATCTTAAAACCTTAAACGTTGTTGTTCGAACATTTGAATTTTTTATTCAAACTAAGCCAATGTTGGTGCGTTTGTCCATTAATAGGAAGTCCCATTTATCTGGTGCTAGATAAGTTGATGTCATATGTGGGATACTCTGTCTAAACTACTCTCCAGGATATAACATGGAGAAAGGACAATGTATTTTTCGGAAAAACCTTTCGCCCCTTTTTCATACACATTCATACTTTCTTTGCCACGCTTCGTTCGTACTCTCTCTATGCATGCTAACGGTAGACTTACCTGCTGGGATTCCGCCAAAGACCGGAGTTGAGCGAGCTGACCTGACATGTCGGTAACAGCCGCGTTGGCGGCCACATTAGCGCGCTGAGCCCTCTGCAAAACCGATTTTAATCATACTCAACGATTTATGAGTTGTAGAATATGTCCAGAGAACGTTGTAAGAACATACAATAAACGGTTGCTTCAAATTTAACCAAAAATATTATTTTCTCACTAAAGTCAGCTCAATAGAGTCAGCTCAGCTTGGGACCAATCTACAACCTTTTTTTCAAGTTGATAGTGCATTTTTTCAAAAACCGCTTGGAAGAAACTCTTATATGACTTCATTCTCATCATAAAAATTGCAAATGTTTTCTGCTGTTATAAGTTTCAGAAACGGAGATATTGTGATTTCGGAAAAATTTCCACATTTTTCAACGTTTTTCAGCTTCCTAGGAACAGAAATCTTACTAGAAAATGTTCAGAATGTTCGCTAGTCAATAATAATGGAATTCATAACATTCATAGTTGTCAAATCCCGATCCGAGCAAAATCAGAGCTGACTTTTGTGAAAAATAATTGTTTTGGTTAAATTTGTAGCAACCGCTCATACTATGATCTCACATAGTTTTCTTGACATTTTCTACAATTCAGAAAACGTTACATTCAATGTTTTGGAATGACTCTATGATTTGGTAATCAAGCATTTTTGGTTCTGGTTAAAGGAGCACACCATTATTCCGAAACTCAAGATTTTTTATATAAATCGTTTCAGAAAGCCACAGAAAATAAGAAATTATCTTGAGGCTAGGTCTGAAATGAGATCTTCAAGTGCCAAAAATTGCTCCGTGTCGTGCACTTTTTAGTACATTTCCATAGAAATTCTTCTGGTCTGCACGTGAAAAGAACACTTTTAAAAATTCTAAAGGAAAATCTGATTTTCGGCACTTTTAGGTCTCATAGCTAGCTTCAGACTGATTTTCAGTTCTAGCTCCAAGACGATTTTCTTTTTTCCCTGGTTTTCTTTATCCATTCATATCAAAAAAATCTTAAATTTTGGAATAATGGTGTCTTCTTTTGAGGACAGTCAAAGTCTTAGCTGCTATATTCTAGACGTTTCTTAACTGTGTAGCAAAGATCCTAGCCAGACCCGATTGTACCAGAATACCACGAACCTGCTTATTCCTACGCTTTAGATGAAATAAACTTTCTTGTAAGGAGCGCAGAGAAAAAATGTTGCCAACTACAAAAATGATTATCTTCTTCGAATTACAAAGACAGTTTAGAGATTGTTTCAGTTTTGTCATGTGAACCGTTTTATTACTTGAACCCGACTTTGCTGGCTCGGTGCTCACAGAAATCGGAAATTCGCAAGTTATTTTTGTTACTTCCTTTCTCCTGGGTGACGTGCCTGCATAGCAAGGTTTGTCTACAAAATGCGCGGTCGTTTTTCCCAGAGCTCAAATTTTTGTCGCTCTACAGGACTTGTTTGGGTAAGCGTATTTCAGTCTCTCGCATCAGATACCAAGACCATTGTTATCCCCTTATTCTATGTAGCAGGTGTTGCATGTAAGACGCGCCGTCTAAACTACGCGCCAGATGTGTCCTAGTGTTGTTTTCCCAAAGAGAGGTTCGCTTATTTTTTTCTTACCGCGTCTTACAGGTTCACTAACATATTTACAGGTACATACACTTACGTATGGATTAAACCGTCGGGAAGCGGCTGGGGTTGGTTGTGGAACAGCCGCTGGGAGATCCCCGTTCCCATTGTCGATGGCAGTGACATTGTTGCGTTGAGATCTCTGAAAAACATGGTTTGGCTATCTAGGTGATGGGTAATTTTTTCTACTTCTGCAAACAGAATCAACCTAATTCTACTAGAGGTCATGATACAGCTTCCAGGAATGCGGTTTTGGACTAATGGGGATGATGTATACAGTGCCTTGTGTAGTATTAGGTTTATTCCAGTGTGAGATACTAAATTATTGTGATCAAAATGTTCTAGCCTTTACGGAGTCTTTTTTGTGATAACATCGTATATTCTGCAAACCAACATTATACCACGTACCGTCTTTCGTTGAGATCCGCGAGCGGTAGCATTACAGCTTCCTCGTCTTGCCATTGTTGTTTTCAGAACAGTAGTGATTGAACTCTGCAATGAAAAAATAAATTGCAGAAATTAGGAGTCGATCAGAAGGGGAGATTCAGAAAATAGACACCAAATGAAAGGAGAATGAGGAGAAGGTATGAATATGAATGTGAATGGTCAGAGCCCAGGGGAGTAAGAGGGAGGAGCTGCCGATTCCCCGCCCCATAAAAACGATGTAGGCATACAAAGGGGCGGAAAATACTACACAGCCGCTGACAAGTGATGAACTGGGAAACAAACATTTTAACGCTATTGTAAGGATTATAAAGAGATATTGGCTTCTAGGAAAACGAATTAAGAAATAGCGTCAGCGTTCGAGAGATGCAGAGAGAAGGCCTGCCGAAATCCCTTTCAAGTAGACAGGTACTGTACTAGCTCCTAATTGGTTACAATAAGGAAGAAAACAACAAAAAGTAGAATGAGAAACTAGCGGTGGGGAAATACTATAATAATAATGTGGAATAACCAATAAAACACTTTTAAATAAGAAAGTTTCGCTTTGAAATATCATTCATAAATAAGGATTAAAAAACATGACACATCTGAAAGACTTGAGTTCAAATCTGGGCAGGGCTATGAAAAATATAAATTTGCTAGGTTAAGTATAGTTAGCAATGTATGGGGGATCTTTTGTGAAGATGATAGAAAAAGGAAAATAAAGGTTGTCTGATTATTGATGGAAATTAGCCTGGTGATCTCAATTGGACGACTACAAGACGTAACTAAAACCATCGCCACGATTAGAAATAAGCTCATATAGAATAACAGCTTCATATAATAGAAACATCTTGAATAGAATCAGTTCACATGAAAAATGTAGCGACGTAATAATTTTTTGTTTGAAACTGATCACCCTTAAAAGAAATCGCAATGCTAGACAATCAAGGAAAAAAGCTGTTGCGCAAGCAAGAAATAAGTATTGGTGTCTATTTTGTCAAAGCTTTGAGTCTTTGTTGCAATTTTTTCTTGAATTCATTTCCAAATATCAGAATCGCGAAGTGATATTATTTGAATCAGAAGTTTTTTGAAACTTGAGCACTTAAAACGGTTCGAGATTAACCGAATTTGTTTCTAAATAATTTCATGTTACAGCCAACTTGTTCACGTTATTCTTGATTTTGAAAACTTCTTTTGTATTTATTTTTTTGTATTTTGAGAAGCAAGCCGGGCGCGTAGTTTTCAACCTAAATTTCTTTTACTGTCGTTCACCGTTTACACTTTCTCTGCATTTCAAGTTTTTCTTTTTTAATTTATCCAACTCGAAGTTCGATTTTTGCAAAAATCTCCCAGTGAATCGTGTATTTCCCTTATATTGGAGGCCTTATACCTGAAAAGTCCCCGCAACGGTCCATTGATACAGTACAAATGGAATTGTATGGTGGAATTTATTGTTTGTATGGCTCTGGGAAAAGAGATGAAACCATTCGCATTGTGTTCTCCACCTACAAAGTCTAAATGTAAGAGACCGCGGGTGGGAGAAAATGACATGATTGGCAAAGTGGACCGTGAGAGCAGAACAAAAGAGAAGAAGATGGTGATCTATCGGTGCTCCTGGGAAGAAATCATTAGAACATTCTGGAATATGCTCTGCATGCTTATTATAGGTGAACTGATGATTTCAGTTTAGGAAACAGACTACGATTCTGACTCCAATTTTTGCTAAAGTATTTCCAGAATTACCCTCTACCAGTAAATTTTGTAGTTCTCTTCTATTGGAAGACTTCTACTTGGAAAGTCCCTGCATCTAATTTGAAGGTCCCTTCATAGATCACAATTATAATTGTATTCAATGTTTGTCTGGTTCCGGGAAAACAGATGAACCTATTCTCATTACGGGTAGGTCTGACCATTTTCATACTGTGCTCTATCTACAAGGTCTTAAAGACCGCGGGTGACAGAAAATGACATTGACGAAGTGGGCCTCGAGATCAAGAGAAAAGAAGATGGTGAATAGGTATTGGTCTTCCTGGGAAGAAATCATTTGAATGTTATGGCAAATGCGTATTGCAGGCGTACTGATGATTTAAGGTAAAAAAAACACCCTAAAAACTGGGAGAGTGAAATAGGGTTATAGCTCAAACCGACAAAGTTCAGTGCAAAATAGCGCGATTTTTGAGCTGTCCACATAAAATTTTCATAATTCTCTGTGGAGTGTCAGTACAGAAAAGTTGTCAACTACAAAAATGGAGTTCTATTTTTGTTCTCTTTGAACCTATAAAAAGATTATTAGCGGGACAGTTAGTTTTACTATGACATACTCTCAAAGTTCGACAATTTCAACTGAAAATAGCAAAATATGATATAATTTTGGCCGTTACTGTATGTTTTATTTGGATCCACAAAGTTTCCAATCTCTATTGAACAGAAGTGATTGAGAATTCTTATATAAAATGTTTCCACAAATCTCTAATTTTGGGTTATAAAACAGTTTTACTGTATAAATGAATAAAGTTTACATGATAAAGAGAATGAAAATAGATAAAATAAGTACAAAACTGAGCGAGAATACAGAAGATCCCTTTTGTAGGAGTTAACCGTAAAATGTGAGGAACGATGATGGGAACAAGTGCGGAAGTATTGAAACATGATATATTTGGTTAAATTTCACCCATATGTGGGGAACTCGTGGATAAGATGAAGTTTTGGTCGGGGGGCACGCGATATGCACGGATTTTCAACGATATGGAGAAGAATATAAGAAATACAGAGACACAAAAGCTGAAACATAGGGAAATGAGGATCCAACAGAATCGTATGAGGAGGATCAGGGGTATAGTGGCACCGGATAGAAGTTTTTGGCATCTTTGATTTTGATTTCACACATTTGTGATTGGATGGAATGAAAAAGATTTAGGGCATAGGGACATTTTATCAACGGTGTAGGAAGGATCATTTGGTGTAATAACACTAGCTGGAAAAGGGAGAACTTGAGCATAGAGACAATGGAATTTGATTTAAGGTGTGGTGACACTGTCTGAAGCATGGAGGACATGGAGCATTTCGGCTGAGATAGGGAGTCAAAAAAACTTTCGTTATTTTAAGATTCAGGACATGGAACATGGAAACAATTGTATAGGGAGAATATGGGGGAAAGGCATAGTGACACTGGCTGAGAAATGAGAACATGAGGTACGTAGACAATAGTTTTAGGAATCCTTGTGTACGTTGACACTGTTTGGAGCAAGGCTAAAAACTGGAGAAAAAATTATCAGTAATTATGAGAGTTTTTTCACACAAATGTTGTTGAAAACACTCCGGAACCAATAGCGAACTGTGCCTGAGGACATGGAACATGGGAATCAAAGTTGGGAATGGAAAATGAGGAACATCAGAAACGGAGGCAATTTTTTGCGTGGAGCATGGGAATTGAAATTCTGTGTCTATGAGATGATTTTGAAAGTTCTGTACAATTAAGGAGACTCAACAAGAGATTCAATGGCAACAATGAAAATACAGAAAACACAGAATTACCGTATTTCCTTTAATAGAAGCGTAGATCTTTACAATTTTCAAAAACTAGAAAAAGATGGTGAAACTGTACTCAAAAGTTAAACAGTTAACTTAGCGGCATATAATTATGGAAACTATGCAGCGGTTAATATGAAAAGAGACGCTTCTATAAAATGATTTACGGAAATTATTCATTTTCCTCTTCTTGCTCCTCATCTTCCTCTTGCTCTAGCAACATCTGACTGATCCCCACTGAAGCGTATTTGGCTCGCCGCAAATTGACAAACTCCCAATTTTCCTTTGCACACTTATCCAAAAATTTGATTCGATCATCCAGAAACTCGTGAGAGTTGGTTTCTTCGACTCTTTCCTGAATTGCGGCTGGCACTGGGAGAGTGATAAAAAAGTTGTTTTCGGCAAGTTGGGGGAATCTTTGTTTGAGTTTCCTCCAGAATTGTTCCTTGAGTTTAATCGTATTGTCTGTCTTCTTGTTTCTCATCACTTCCTCCTCAATTTCTTTCATAACTATGGACCAAAGCGATCCTGGGAGAATCGGAATCTTCTCTGGGCTGTCGAACTTCCCGTCTTTGTTTTCCTCTTTGAAATTGTTGAATTCCTGGAGGATTCCTTTTCTTACTCCACTTTCATGATTTCGGCGGTAATAGCCAATTAACTCATCTCCATTCAGGAACTTCATGGCAAGCGGATGTATGTGGAAAGCGTAGTCATCGTGCGGAGTCGCTGGTTCGGCCCACAGAGGAGCATGTTTGTATCCAATTGTAGTCATATACTCGTAATAAGCGAGAATGATGACTTCATGGATGGCTCCTCTCTTCAAGTTTTGGAAAACCTTGAAGTACGGAACAGAGTCGATATAATCGATTTGGCAGAGTTTCCGATCCATATTCCGGTCACACTCCAAAGAAAACAATGTGAAGGAGATGACGTCAACTTCATCGATCCTTTGGTACACATAGAGAGCCCTCGAAAGGTACTTGAGCACTTTGGTGAACAAGTTTTCGAATTCCTCCTTGAAAAGGTTCGGGGTGAAGTCCTCGATTGGCGTGGATTTCTTAACAGAGAATCCAACAACCCGGAAGGGGTGCCTGCTTGCCGTCTCCTTTCCCACAAGCTGTTCCAACAAATCATTCAACTTCTTGGAGATGAAGTTTGCTAATTCGCATTTCTGCTTGGCGTTCACTGTCCTCTTCACCATCGCAGTTTTGTCACAGTTGTGACATACGAACCTTGAGCTGTCGCTTCCATAGAAAAAGGCGCAGCACTTGTGATATCTATCACTGCACCTGGAGCACATTAGGATTTCCTCGACGGCTTGATTAATGTTCTCGGTTTTGAAATACTCCTCCTTGTTTTCTCCGGAGCTCTTGAAACACTTGAGACAGTACCAGTACATGTCTCCATTCCTGGCCTTCCAACACGGCTGTCCTGGAGCAATTCGATGGGATGCATTTCCTGAGCACGTCGAACTTGCTGCGTGGTGCTGAAGATCTCGGTCGTCGCAGCAAACAGTTGCGGAATTCTGAAAAAGGCATTGTTGAGTTGGGCTGAGTAACTTTGTGAGGACATGTTTACTACAGAAGGATCCCGAGTCGAGATGGAGTTATGAATCGATGATCCCTTATATGGTTGGAAAGGACATCGACTGGGATTTCCAAAACTCTTTTCAAATTTCGCTGAACCTATTCAGGAATGGAAAAAATTGAGCTCAAAATTCATGCTCTGACTTTGTTTTTGACCATTCGAATAGTTGGAACAGGGAAAAGTTGCTCGCAAGTTCACGAAATAAGCTTTTTCAAGAACTTTTATTGATCGAAAAAGGAGGATCAAACGTAATTTTTCACGAAAAACCAAAAAATATACAATACCGTGCAGTAAGTAATACAATTTGGCTTTCTTCAGTTGAAAATGGCCAACTTTGAGAGACAATTTAATTTATATATAAACCATACAGAACCAAGGTAGATCTTCGTTTTTGTAGTTGACAGCTTTTTCTAATTGTCATTTTCTAGCAAGTTACATATCGATAAAGTAATTTCTACCTCAAAACTAATTAAGAACAGGGTCACAGCTTCAATTTTGAGCTCTACTTTCTCCATTGATTTCCTTTCCAACCACATAGATCTCGACCCGTAACTACATCGAGACTCGGGATCCTTCCCTAGTTAGGTAAGTACTATTTCTAGTTTGACCTACAGTACCGCTCAAATGGTTATCAACTTTGGCTGTTTTCGGTGGAAAATGACTAAGTTTGATAGTGCATTTCGGTATCACCTGATTGTCTGACGAACTCAATTTTGAATGTGCTAAACCGTACAAAAATAACACACAATTCTTGTAGTTGATTGTTCTTTTGTAGGGACACTATCTAGTAAGCTACAACCTGTCAAAGTGAAAAACTCCAAAAATACGCATGTAATTAGTCAGGCAGAAATGGCTTTGACAACCTGTAACTTTCGTGGTGGTGTCTCTACAAAAAATATGTGTTGTTTTTGAATGTGTTCATCAGTTTTTTCAGCTTATGGCTCATACTCAATTATAAAAAATCCCTTACCATCGTTTCTCCATCAGTTTCAATGCGCTCTTCTGGAGTTGCAACAGCTTGTGGCAACATCCGCTTCTGAAATTAAGACTTTACTGTTTTGAAATGCGTAAAGCTCTCGGCTTAATTTTAAGGTAAAAGCACAAGAAATGACGGGGTCAAAAAAAAAGTATGCACCTGTTTTGGAGGTCCAACACTTCGCTTCAGCAAGATAGAAGATGAAGATGACGATGAAGATGTTGAAGTCTGAAATTGAAAATTTTTTTTTTCAGAAAATAGAAAATGTAACCTCCGGGTTCGTAGGTCATTTTTTGAAAGCTTGATCTAGCTTTATCTGCGGCGCAAGTCGCAGTCAATAAAAACTGATTAATTCCTTGAACGTATATCAGCTTCATTTATACGTAGTAATATAACGTAAATTCTTGTGGGGTATGTACACTACCGGTAGAAAATTGTGGATATGTGCAATTCACTCTGTGACAATGAGAATTACTATGAAGCACTTTCAAAGTTGGACAATTTTAACTGAAAACACTCAAAGTTATATACCTATGACCGATACTGTAGATTCATACAAAAAATTTTGAACTCTGTACTTTATTACCGTTTTTTAGTACAAAACCTTTTCAAAAAGTTACAGATAAGCAAAATAAGTTACAATCGAATTGTTATCTTTTTTTCAAAGTAATAAAAGTGTGAACTTGTGTGAATTAACAGGTTATAACATTTTAGAAAGATTCATTACATAAAGATATCAACCACAAAAATGACTTTCTAGTTTCGAAATATACTTCCCACAAAAAATGGCTAGTTGACGCAAAAATTGACGCCGAGACACACTTTCAAAGTTGCTTGTATTCCTATCATTCCACCAAATTTAGGCCAATGACAGTCTCTTCGTTTTTTTTTCCATTCAATAGCAAGAAAAATAGAAAAAAGTTTTTTACCATTTCTGAATGCCATGCTGGACGTCTTCTTTCCCGAATTTGTAATGGAGCTGCTTGTTCTCCATGATTCTGCGGGCGCAGCGTTCCAGCGTCATCAATATTCTCTCTCATTCCCTGAAATAAAAGAATTGGAAAACTAATCCACGATTGTCCCATTCAGGTCCCATTCATTTCACTCTTCTCACATGAAAAAGGTACAAGAATTGATAAATTCGCAGGTAATTCTGTCTATATCATGAAAAAGTTACTCACCATATTATTTTCCTCACTTGTTGATGGCTCATCTGCAGTTGGAGCATTTTCCGATGGCGTCACCGGCTGAAATTCAGCTATTGATTGTTTTGAAGTGGAAATTATACTGCCTTACCTTTTTTGGACGTCCTCGACCTCTTCTTTGTGCATCACTGCTTGTTGGAGTCTCCGAATCCACTGTTCCCATGTTCTCACCGCTGTCCCCATCCACTGTCATCTTCTAAAATTTGAACATTACAGTTAGAATATTTGTGGCTGTAATTCTGAAAAACTGAAGGCTGAAAAAAACTTATTTACATTTTTTGGACGTCCAACACCTCGCTTTTGCAAGTTGGAAGATGACGATGAAGATGACGGAGTCAAAAACTGTAAATGTTTTGTTTATTCCCAAAATAAGACATTTTTTGAACGCTAGATTTACGGATATGCTTTATCTGTTGTCCTCGGCTCGTAGTCAATGTTTCAGAAATACGCCTACGAAAAATTATTGCGAATTTTCTCAAAAAATATGGGCTAGCTAGGAATCGAATAGGTTTCAATCAAAAGTTGAAACTTTTTGGGGAAACTGATCAAGAACGTATCTCTGCCTCACTTATGGTTCTTTATCGTGACTACTTGTGGGGTGTGTATTTATACAAAATTCACAGTTAATACTTAACTTGAAATCCTCGATTACTAACTAACCTTCACGTCATTTCGACTGCATAAAGTTGCCAGCTGCATAGAGTTGACCCGACCCCTCTACCATAGACAGATGTTCAAAAAAAATTGTTTTTGAGAGTTGTGAAATCCAATTTGTACTTTTTTTGTTTGAACCAGCTGGAGATTTGAACTGTACCCGTGTCGGTCCCCAACACCTGGACACTTTTCATAAAAAGGTCGTACCATTTGAGATTTTAGTCACCACTCTGTTTTCGACTATTTTTCGACCAATTTTCAATTTCACCATTTTTCAAAAAAACTCAGTCACTTAAACTATTTGAGTCACTCTAGTTAACCACCTGACGCTAGCTGCTCGATTAACTTAACTTTTTTCAGAGGTGGATTTTTCTGACACGTGCCGAACTTTAGATCAAACCTATTTCTAGAATCTTAGATCTCCATTTCTACAATGTCAAAACCTATCTTCTCCTTTCCAACCAAAATTTCCGTCTTTCCACTGTCTCTCTGGTAAACTGACGGAACTCAAGAGTAAGATTGGTCCACCAACTGAGAAAACTGTGCTGAGGACTCCGTCTGCCGCATCTACAAGAGCAAAACTGGCTGCTACTGAAAATCAAGCACCAACTTCAACAAGTAAACCTTCTCCATTTGCTCCAGCTATTGCTCCGTTACGTGATGGCGTTCAACCACCGACGCCGAGTGCTGCACCACCCAGGCCGCCACCAGTAAAACAGAATTCTGTACAGAAGCCTCCAGAGCCGAAACGATTTGTTGGTGCCCCGCCGAAAACTTTGCCGTCAGAGGGTGTACATAAACTTGATGGCATAGAATTTTTGGCAAAGGAGTCAGATGATGGTCAACTGCCGACAACGTCTTCTGGTTGTCCAAAAGCTCTCCAAAGAGCGTATGGCTCAAAATCTGGTACCACGATATGTGCAATTAGTAGTCCGAATGTTCCGTCCACCAGCAATGCGGTTCCTCCACCACAGGAAGAGGCTAATAGAGAAGAAATTGTCACTTCGAAAGAAGAAACTGGCTGGAGAAGGTATTCCAGGAGGATCAATCTACCACGTTTAGGGCAAGAAGTAAATCAGCTTTAACTTTTGTGATCTCCTACAGATTGAAACTTACAGCGGAATGATTTGGGATAGCTGCTTGCTTCATAAGATTCTGCCTGCGCACTGGTCGAGCGTCATCATTATCACCTCCCATAGCCTGAAATAAGAATATTGGAACACTAATCTACGACTCGCAGCAAAGCTTACCATCGGTCGATTTTCTTCTTCCGGGTTCCGATGTCCTCGAAGAGCAGCTTGTCTCTTCACTGCGCTCGTGTTTTCGGCTCCAGAAACATTCTAAAACTTTGAGCGTTAAAAGTTATTAAACGATTTGTGACTGTGATTCACCAGCGCTCGATGTCTGCTTCTCATATCTCTTTGTTTTTCATTGTTTCTTCGCTTTAAGTTTGAGACACGTTGACTCTGAAAAATTAATGTCTTAAAAGTCTGATCAGGTGTTGTTAGCAGACGAATTTTACTCCAAAAGTGATTCAGTTGTAAATACGAAGTCGAGAAACTAAGATGTATAAAATGTGCTTAACTGGTAGTTTTCCTAACCAAATATGCGCGAGATATATGATTTGAAATTGAGTTACCATATTTTTGTTGCAGATCGTATTTATAATCATATACAATTTTTTTCGACAGGTTCTATTGAAAGGCGTGGATTAGAAATTTTTGATTTATTTTTTTATGGATCGAAACAAAATCCGAGAGAAAAGAGAAAAAATCTATTGGATCTGGGTCAGAAAATTAGTGTGAAAAAATTATGAGCTTTCAAAATGCCAAAAAACCATATTTTCAATTTTCTGGGGAATAGTGACGTGATGACAGCGGTGATTCTTGTGATTTTCCATGGGATAATATAAAAAATTCAGATCCTCTCCTTGCGCCCTTTAAACCATTGTCATATCTTCATTGGAAGTATTTCATCTTGTAATATTATTTTCCACAGTTTTGTTTGTTCACCTCCCCAACCAAGGCTGTCGTACGGCCGGCCGCGGCCGGCCGCGGTCCTCGGCTTTTAGGGCCGTCGAGGCCGCGAATAAACCAAATGGGCTGAAATTTTGTACATCGACTAATCTTTCGGTGCTCTACAAGGCCGCCTGAAGAAGCGAAAATTTTCCATGGCTGGGAACTGAGATATAAAATCGCCCCACGGCCTTTTTCACAGCCTTGTCCCCAACCATCCACAACCTACTGGCCAACCACCCTTTTCCACACAGGCTGTCGCTGCAACACGTACACACCACGACCCGAAACGGCCCGACACTCTCCATTTTCATACTATAAAGCATATATTTTTTGAAACAAAAAAAGCTCATGGCTTACTACTACGGAATGATACTAGAGAAGTAGAGTCATAATTTCTAAACTTTCACTGCATGTTAGCGAAACGTTAAAGTCGTTTCAAATTAAGTGGTTATAACTCTTCAGGAGGCGCCCGTACTAAAAAGTTATCAACTACAAAATCAAAGCACTAGGTATGATCTATGCATTCTTCCAAAAATGACCGCATGAATTAATCAGCAACAACGTAACACGCGTCCCAAGTTTGTGATGTCCCTTAGAGAAAGAAAAAAGTGACGTTTTGTTAAGAGTCACTGTATGTATATCAGAAGTAAATAACTCAAATTGTCATTACAAGTTTTTATTGTTATAGCCACATCAGTTTTGTCATTAAAACATTGATATGGCGATCAGTCCAAATTTGGAAAAATTTGAGTAACTTTTACATATCAAAATTATGATAATTTCCTTTGATATGGCCAAAAGTTAACATTTTACCTTATACACTTTTCGAACATTTTAAAAATTACTTATTCCCCGAAATTTCCTATGTTTATTCCATTCAAACTACTGGTCTCATTCAGAAAAATGGATATGTCCTTCATACTTACGGTGTTGTAAAATTGTAAACATTCTGAAAAGAAACATAACCCCAATTGTGTTTCTCTTTGAATGTTGATAATTCGAAACAAATGTAGACACGTACACTGATCTCCCCCCTTCCTGTTAGTTACTCACATTATGTACCTCTCTTCCCCCCTTCTGCTCGCATTGCTTTAAAAGGTCACACACTTATACGCACGTCATTGAATACAAAAATTAGATTTGCAAATTTTGTTTGTGAATTTTCGAAAAGAACTTAAAACAAGAGTTATTCTTGCGAAATCTTGGCCCGGTCTATGACTTGGGAATTTCGACTTTTTTGCGAAACATTAGTATAAAACTTTTTAATAAATTCAGGATTTTGATTCGGAAATCAATTTAAATTTTTGTTGCAATTATGGTCTCTGGAAATATCAAGTTCTGGGAACTCTCGAAAATAAAAATATACTTTGAACTAAAAAGTCTAGAAGAAAAACAAATGTTTTTAAACAAAATCACATACCGATTCTCTCAAAGCAGTATGTCTAGCCATTGTTGTTGGTCGATGAATCACTAAATGAAACAAAAATCTGAAATGAAAAAACAATTTGAATATCAGTCAAATAAGTTGATATATAACAACAAAACTACAAACAGTAGTTATCAATTACGAGAACTATCATAAGATGAAGAAGATAACCATTAATTTCAAACAAGAAGCGGAGAAACGCAATGAAAACGTCTGCGAATTATCACCATAACACGAGAATTAATCGATTGGGCTGCCACAGAAGAAGGAAAGGCTGTGCTTAGTCGCGGTGGGCCCACGCCGCTGCCAGAGACTCCATGCAAAAGTCAACGCGAGAAAAGTAGGGATGGTCGCCTGGGTGGTGGGCAAGGAGGGAAAGAAATTCAAATGCAAAAAGCCACTGCGTAGCGACTGACTTGAAAATTCTAACTGATTGTTTGCCCTGTAGAACTTTCAAACACGCTGATTCCGAATTTGACATTCTTTTTGTAAAAGCAACACATTGAATCGAGATGTTCGCAGTTTGAATAATTCTTAACGTTAAATCTCTTTTCGGCTCTTTTCAGGTTCCCAGGATTCTTTCTATTTCTTTTTTTCTCCTCAAAGTTCTTCGAAAACATATTTCAATGACACCAAACATCATATGGATTGAAGTTATCATTAACCAATTGGATAATTTTTTGTACTTTGAGCTTTAAGTGCAAATATGCCACACATATCATCTTCACGTGATCTTTGTCGTTGAAAAAAAGGGGAATGGCGCGACGTGATAGATCCTTGGCTAGTGGAGGTCGGCCGGTGGTACGCGACGGAATGAAACAAAACAAAACGAGAGACATACTTACAACTTACTAAAAGACTACAGTGACGTAGCTCGGCCTTCCAAAATGGTTATTTTGAATAAGGCCAGACCCTTTCACATGTGGTGATTGAGTTTCGGAAAATTAAACAGACTTAGATTTAAATATTTGAAGAAAACGTGTTGAAGTGACGTAGCTGAATCTCGTGAAAGTTTTTATTCTGAAATTATTTTCTAGGTAACTTTGGACACTGGCACTATAAACATTATATGGAACCAGCTGGGTATCTTCTTCCCGTTTCAAAACTGGCTAAAATATATTTTTTAATTTTAAATCCACCTTTTATATATCCTCTATCCTTTGAAAAGGAAGAAAGATATTCAGTCGCTTGTTTGAAAAAGTCAACAAAAAGTAATGTGCGATCATTGCGTGATAATCAAAATCGGATTGAATGATACCCACCATATAAAAAAAATCTGAGTATTCGCCTATTTCTATCACTTATCTTCAAATCACTTGTGATGCAGTCCCAAAAAGAGAAAAGAGAGGGGGACGATGCCATGTCTTGGCAGAGCCTGGAAAGGTCAATACGAGGAAAGTAATGGGTGTTTAAATGATGGGTCGGCGACCGGGACACACATAGAAAAGAATGAGACACATTCTCGTGAGTAACAACTTACTAGAGACCGACGATGAGGTAATTTGCCCTTTTAAAATAGTTTTGGAACTCATACAGATACTTTCGCCCATGGTGATTTTGAATTTCAAAGTTTTTTAGTTCAAAAATTATATATGTTTTTATAAATTTCCTATTGTTTCAAAAAAATATCAAAAGGAAACCTATTGATCAGGAACACAAAGAGTAGTCAGTGATTTTTTTGTCTTTTTATCCATTGCAACATTCAAAAGATATCAACCGGAGAATAAATGGCTCTTTTCATAAAAAAAAAACAAAATTTTCACACATCTCCAAAATATTTTCAATATCCGAGTCTATTACGTAGGTTAAATTCATCACATGCTAATTAGATTAAGTCTGGCTCTTCAAATTCCATAGAGAAATTATCAAACCCGTGTTTTTTCTCAAAATTTTTTCGTTTAAATTATTTTTGGTGATTGGAGAAAAGAAAAGAAGAATATCTATCTAAATACTATTCTAAACGGTCAAATAACGTCATCGTCGCATAGAAATGTGCCTCTTACGTTTTTATGTACATGATTCTGTCCGGGTTGCCGACCCACCATTCAAACACCTATTAAATTCGTCGTATTGACTTTCCAAGCTTGACCAAGGCGATGGCCCACCGCGACTTGGCACCATATCCTCTCTAGCTGTGGGAAAGTACTTTTTCATTTTATATTCATGGTACGAGTACATGGCATTAATCGGATTTGAACGTTCCTACAGTAATCTACAGTAATGGCCAAAAGTCCAACAACTTTCGCAGTTTTATGGGAAAATACCCTACTTTGAGAGGTTGTCATGGTATCACTGATTGTCCCACCAAGTGGAACCTTATGGATCGTACAGATCAAGGGTAGGACTTAATTTTTAAATTTGAATGCTTTTTTTTGTAAGGGACTGCGTAGCAAGTTACGTGTCAATAAAGTAAATCGACTATTTTCAGTGCAAAATTTGAGATTTATTAGCTATCGTCTTATAATGACCATAACTCTTCAGGGAGTGCTTGTACAAAGAGGTGTCAACCACAAAAATGGGCTACTACCTATTTTTGATCTGAAAACTTTATTAAAACTTTAGTTGGTGCAAAAATCAGCAATACCGTAGCACACTCTTAAAGATAGACATTTTCAACTGAAAATGGCCAAAGTTGTTAAAATTACGGTTATTACTGTATGTGCTTAATCATGTAGTATCTTAAAATTTTTGAAAATGTAACCATCCGTCAAATCCATAATGAAGTTGAAAGTTTCGAGGAAAAATATTGAGCAAGGAGGGTCAGGGTTATCCCTGTTTTCCTATTTCAGATCCTTGTAGTCTACAGTTATGAGAAAAATGTATGGGGAAATAGATAAATGGTGAAGATTCCAAAGAAACCAATAAAACAATTCCGTTAGACTTTCACCATGGTGTTTCTCACAGTAGCTATTGAAGGACCGACGAAAAGAGCAGGGTAGAATAAAATCTAAAAGGAACTCAGAAGCCGATGATGTTATTAACTATTGCAGATGGAAGGCCGCAGGAAACGCAGAAAGTGATTTATGAGAATGTTTTCGATTTTGATATTCATGATAAAAAAGAGAATGTGTTAAAAAGTGTGAGTGTGTAAATGTACATGTTGTACTGAAAAAATCTGCGAATTATTACATTCAATTTTATTAAAAAACCGAGTATGGCAGAAGAAATAATATTTTATGAAACCCAAGCTGGAAATCAGAATAACAACTTTGGAATCATAATTTAAAATTGAAATATGTAAAACAGTGGTATATGTGGCGCAACATGGACGCAAAATACTTGGGAGGATTATGGGATGATTACCTGAATTGATCCTTCTAGGCTAACTATGTGAGCAAGAGTCGAAATAGCAAGAAATCTGAAAAAAAACCTGAAAGAGGAAAAAAGGAAATCGGTTTTATACATTAAAACGATTTATCATTAATTTAAAAAAAGATATTCATATAGTAATTCATGCATTTTCAAATTGTGAAAAAAGAAGTACAATTCAATCGTAAATAGATATTTTAACAACGAATGGGATTAACTTAAAAACTGAAACAAAAATTGATCGGGACAAAAATTTGAGAAAAAAACAGATTTAATTTAATTTTAACCAGAACGAACTCTAATTCACATGTTGCTCATCGTCATCATCAATCGACTCACGCCAAGACGACGGCGGGCATTCTCAAAATAGTTTGAAACAGTCGAAATATCTAGATGGAGAGTTTCAGCAATTTTAAGCTCCGTTGCATCACAGGGAGTATGTGTTTGCTCCAGAATTCCTTGCAGTATTCGACTTTGGAGTTCAGTCAACTGGGGCACTTCCTCCGAAGCCTCTTCTTCCTCTGCAACATCATCTTCCTCAGGATCCTCTTTTTCTGGAGCCTCTTCTTCCTTTGCATCCACAGCATGGATGGCTTTGGCGTCAGTGCTGCTCACTCTTTCGGGTTCCTGTAAAAATACGAAATTTGAAGAATTCAGATGTTTTCTGAAAGCTTGAGTATTCTTAGAAGAAGAATTTGTCCCAGGTATGGAAATGTTGTGTTAGAATTTTCCCGGGGTGTTTTGCACCAATTTTGTGTTTATTATTGGTTTTTGTCTCAATAAGCTTGTGTTCTCACTAAGTGCAAGTTTTATAGTTCAGTTTCAGATATTGCTTATTTTCAAAAAGTATTTGGAAAGCGAGGCGAACTTTTTGTTACTTTGGGAGTACAAAAGTTTTTAGAAATATTAAAACTTACCGGAGAGACAGCGCGCTCGAAATCTTCATTAGGTGGGGCGACGGCCTCTTCATTCTGCAAAAGGTTTTGTTGGATTAGTTTGTGAATTTCCTAGTTTTTAGTCGTTTTTTTATTAAAGTTGAAACTACTCACTTGGTTTTCGAGTTCATCTGGCTCCTCGACTTTTACAGCTCGCTCCGTCGCGCACTGGGCAGGACTCATCATAGCCTGTCTTGCGGAGGTAGAGCGTTGTGGCACCATCTGAAATTAAAAACAACAATGTTAATCCAAGAATAGAAACAGAAGATATTGTTTTATGTTATCTGTTAGCTTTCTGTCCCACCACTCACAATAATTGGAAAATCCACCGCGGTGTTCTCTTCACGGTACCACCAGTATCTTCCCGTGCCTCTTCTCACTTCGGTTGAAGAGCTCTGTCCCTGGAATCAAGAACAGTAGGTGATGTTGAAACCAAAAATGTGAAAATCTAAGAATTTCAAGAAAGCGCGGGTTTTAAAGATTTCCTAGTAATAATTTGAAATGAGAGCAAAAAACTGTTTTTAGAACTTACCGAAGTGGATGGGCTTGCATCGCTCGGCGATACCACCTGAGTGGTCTCATATTCGTCGTCGTGAATTTCCTTTTTCTGAAATGAAGTGAGTCTAAGAACACACAGCGGAAAGTTTGATTTCTGTGTTCTCTGACAGTTTTCAGTAGCACAACTCACGACGACCGGAACCTCCTCGGTGACATTTTGGTGAGCTGGCGTGTTGGCTCGAGAACAGCTTCTTGGTCCTCCTCTAGCCAATTCACCATCGGTTGGTGGCTGGAAAGACGTGGATGCCTGAAATTAAGAATTTGCCCCAGGTATGGAAATTTTGTTTTAGAATTCTTCCTTAGTTCAGTTGTGTTAGAGTTCTCCGCTAAAAGTGAGAACATCGAAAAAGTTATAGTTCGATCATTTCCTGAAACGATTCCGGACTGCGAGGTGAACTTTTTTTGTTAGTTTGGGAGTACAAAAGTGTTTCGAAATTTTGGGACTTACCGGTGAGACGGAGCGCTCCAAATTTTCATCCGTTGGAGTCTCCTCTACCACTGGAGCCTCTTCTTCCACTGGAGCCTCTTCTTCCTCTGGAGCCGGCTCTCCTTCTTGATCTTGAGCTGGCGTGTTAACTTGAGAGCAGCTTCTTGGTTCTCCTCTCACCACTTCATGATCGGTTGGTGCCATGGAAGAAGTCGATTGCTGAAATCAAGTACATAAATACCAGATAAACTGTATTTTTGTATTTCAGAATACTTACATCATCATCCATTCGCTTGGTTGGGCGCTTTGATGACGACGGTTGAACATCTTCATCTATATCCTCATTCTCGGCCTGAATTTGTTAAATTTCGGTTAATTCACAAAATTCTATAGAACGACTTACTTCTTCAATTCTTCTTTTTCTCGACTCTTTCTCGGCGACCCCCATTCCGTCGTTACGAGGCATTTCTTTGTCCCGCTGACCTTCATGAACTGCTTCTGCATTTGCTGCAGCTGCTCTGGCTGCCAACCAGGCTGCTCTGCCCACCGGATCAGCATATCTCTCCACCTTGAGATCCTGCAAAGAAGAGCATGTACATTTTTAGATATCTATGAACTTTTCTTACCTCTTCGAGTTTTCGCTGTTGGTATGTAACCGGCGCCCGTAGAATTGGTTCGGCTGCAAGCTGTCTTGGGAGCTGTAATGTAGTTTTTTTTTAATATGATACAAAAATAACCAGTTTCAATCAACTCACCAAAGGTCCAGCGGCATTTCTTGGAACGATTGGAGGCGGGGAAACTCCATCTCTTGACGGTGATCTCCTATGTTGTGGTGGAGGAGTTTGAACGGCGTGAGACTGAACAAATTCCAATAAACCCGATTATATTGAATCACACGAGGAAAAATTTGTTTTAACAAACTCACCGAGGATCCTGAAGCATTTGCTGGAACGAATGGAGGCGGGGAGGCAGCATTCCTTGATGGATATCTTCTCTGTGAGAGTTGAGGTGAGGGAACAGGGACAGCCTGAAAAAAATCTCAATAAACCCGAAATTCGCATTCTATTAAAAAACATACCGCATTTGATTTTGCTCCATTGATTCTTTTAGGACGACCAACTCCTCGCACGACTGCAACGGTTGGTGAAATAGTTGGTGGACTTTGTTGGTTGTTCTGTAAAAATTATTATAGAAAGTCACTTATGTTTTATTTTTTCATTGGGTACAAAGTTGATATGAAAAAGTGAAGTTTTGGAAGAAGTGTTAGATGCTTAGCCTTTTAAACTTGCCTCCGGCAAGTATGAGATACTAAAACATACTGTAGATTGACAAACTAAACCAGACAACTAAAAAGCAAACTTACGTCTGGAGCGCGTCTTTCAGTTGAAATTTGACGCCATTGATTTCCCTGAATCCTCGCGGAAACTCGGATGTTGTCAGCATTCTAAATAACGGATTATTGGAGACAGTACATTCTTAAATTTTATCAGATTTGTTGGGAATATGCATTTTCCGTAGACGAGTTCGCTATCAACTCTAGCCCTGCCTCAAGCATTTTGTTTTGAGGAATTGAAATTATCTCTTTCCTTTATCTTAAGGTTTTTCTTTTCTGGTTATCTCTCTCTCTTTTTCTATTCCTCCTTCTCTTTAATAATACCCGTTCAATGTAAGTTTCAATAAACTCACCAAGGATCCAGCTGCATTTACGGAACTCGTTGAAGGCATGGAACGTCTTCCGTTCAACGGAGCTGCTTTCCGTGGTTGCTGAGGAGGTTGTCTGGAGACAGGCTAAAAAAACCACTAAGTCACACTCTATACAAAAAAACATACCACAATCCTTCTGGGACGACCTCCTGATTGCCTGACGACAGGAACAGTCTGAATAACACATTATTTTTAAAACATACATTCTTTCATTTTATCACATTTGTATGGAAAATGTATATTCAATGTGAGGCTTTAGTTCCTAAATTTACTACTGACATTTGCTATATTCCACCGGGTCTCTACCGTTACTACCGTCTACTGTGCGGTCCGATTTACCATTATTCTATCTGAGTTGCCTAAAGTCATACTCGTAATCTGGCATTCAAATAGTTACCAAAACACACCCAACAAATAAAAAAAATCATACTTACAATTTTCTTCCGACGTATATAAGATTTTTTAAAGTTAGCCTCGTCATCGGAATAACTGGATACCGCGCCATCGTCCTGAATAATTTGAAAATAAATAACAATTATTTTTAACAAACATACATCTGATGTCATATCATCTGGAGGAGGAATTGACTGTCTGGCTGTAGACGTCTGGAACAAAGACAACAATTTTAATTTGGAAACAATCTTATCACCGATTAGAACTTTGCGAATTATTCTAATTACGTAACTCACCGATGGTCCTGCCGCGTTTCCGGGAGGTACTGAAGACGTTGGAGCAGCATTTTTTGGCGAACTTCCAGCTTTCCGTTTTGGTTGAGGAGACTGGGTGGTGGAAGACTGAAAAAAGTAGGTTTGATAGCAGATATAATAATATTTGTTGGGTAAAACTCGAGCAATAGCAAAACTTACCGGCAGAGATTGGGAAGGACCAACTGCTGGCGGCTGTCTGAGCCTTTGAAGAGAGGGGAGAGTCTGATAAACAGAAAAATTATAGATTGCACGTTGCAACATGTTAAACTAACCGTGTACGGCTGTACGTCAACCGGCGCCGCTTCTGTGACGGAGACATCCTGTCCGGACTCATCGATGGATTCACCGAAGCGTTGCTCGGCCTCCCCAGATCTTACTCGTTCTCGAACAGACTCAATCTGAAATTAACCTCTTTAGTTCTCACTTTCACTTTCACAGAAATCAGAAAACTTACTGAAATTTCAATTTTTTCCTCACTCTCCCCCATTCTCGAATCTGCATTTTGATCGATGACCTGAAAAGTTCCAGTACGTATTTTTCAATCTAGTCGGACCTGAAACGGACCGGCCCGGGTTCGAAAGTACCAAAATTTGAAAATTTGGATTTTTCACAAAAAAGTCGAAATTTTTACTTTTTGCGGTTTACAAATCTATAAAACTCAAGTATACAGGATTTTTGACTATTTTTGATTAAAATTTCATAAAATTTCGAAAAAGTTTGTAAAAAAATTGTGCACATTTTTTGACAACTGGCCGACCCGGGCAGGACTGATAATATTTTTTCTGATTGTTTTCCTTAGCTTTTTTCTAAAACAATAGAAACTTACTTCATTTTTATTTTCTTCTTCCTTTCGGGACAAGTGCAACGTGACCAAGTCTCCGAACTTGGTCTGCACCACCATTCCGGTGTGATTCCTAGCCTAAAAAAGGAGAAAATAAAAAAAAAACGTAAGTATTGTTCATAAACATACACTTGGGATGTACTGTTGCTCGAAGATTCTGTACTTTTCCACCACCTCCGTCATCTGCAAAGTTTCTAGTTTATATAATTTCAAAATATTGTAAAATCTCACAAAGTACGTCGGAATTCCGGTTTGCTCCACCAAAGACTGCGCACCGTTTTGGTTGGTGAGGTTCTTTTTGTCGAGCAGCTGACATCTCTGCCCTTGGTTCAACCTCAAGAATTCCGTATGGTAGAATCCTCCTTTTCGCCAGAGGTACTCGTTTTCCTTTCTCCTTTCCTCATCACAAAATTCAGTCATCTTATCTTTCTTGATTTTTGCAGACACTCCCTGCATTTTTGAGACCTCACCCACGAGGGTCTTATATGTCATGAAGGAAGAGTCCAGTATTTGATAGATGACAGCGATTTCCCCGGCCGGGAACTCCGGGAAGCCATACTCCTGTAACATTATCATGCGTAACACTGAATTACCCAATGAAAACACACCAACTCCCAAGTTTTCGATGCCGCGTCTCTGTACTTGCGGAGAATTAGTTTTCGGCGGTCGTCGAACTCCTTATCAATTTTCTCAATATCAGTTTTGGATTTTTGAGCCTGAAATAAAAAAACCATAAATCAGAAGATGATATCGATGTTTTTTTTCACTGTTGTCTATTAAGACAAAAAGATGTCAAAAAAGGCACCAACATTATTTTAAACACTTCAAAAACGCACTTCAAACTATTCAAAATATACCATTATGTCTGACACCTCTGTGTGAATTTCAGAATTGACTAATTCTACTTAAAAAGGCTAGATACCTTATTAGTATTCTTGTTAGCGATGCATGAAAATCAAAATCGAACCAAATACTATCTAGTTGGAATAGACATGTAATACGCAGAAAAGTTTTAACCCTACACATAGAAAATCATTTACCGGTAGAGTATGTGGAGGGGGCTGAGCTGCTCCGTCATTTGAGATAAAGGGTTGCTCTGTGGCATCCTTATCCAACACAACCACAGGGATCTGAAAATGATATATATATATATATATTTATATATAAATGTTGTGTTGGTACAAAAATGGCTTAAAAAACCAAATTCTTAATTTCTGTCAAATACATGTCCTCCTGGATAATATAGCCTGACATCCTAGCAACAAAACAATCTTGTAATCTAGGTCGAAATGCATGCCAAATTTTTATTTTTGGTTGTTTTTTGGTTGGGATAGGCAAGTGATACGAAAAGAATTTCGAACTCCTTAAAACTTAAAAAATGATTTACCGCAGCTCGAGGTGGCTGAGACGATTCGGCACTCGAAGTGGAGGGTTGGTTTGTTGCTTCTTCCTCCACCACAATCTGAAAATGAGATGAATGTTGTTTTGGTACAGAAATGGTTATGAGAAACCAATTCGTGTCTTACACCTATTCTTCTAGAAGATATAGCTTGATACTTCAGCTACAAAATTTTAGAACTTTGTAAACTAGGTTGAAATGCTTGTCTAATTTTTGCTTTTGGTTGTTTTCTAACGCAGTCTGGCGAAAACAATTATTTTATTCAAAACTGGTATGTTTGATATCTCGGTAAGATTTTAAAGAGACTAAAAACTGTTATTTCCTAGTGCATGTTAAGATATAAAACGGTAAGTTATAAAGATCCCATTGGAACCAAATTTTTTGAAAAATAAAACGCTTCACGAGTAATCAACCGTCAGTGCGTTTTGTTTAGAGAGGCGCTGCTAGTTTTCAACTGAGTATATCTGCAGATAACATTGTACAATACGTACAAAGATATGGAAAACTGCTAGGAAAAACGGCTCTATTACAGTTTAGATGTCCTTTAAAAACTCAAACGTCCATTAAAACACTTAGACGTCCCTTGAAACACTTAAACGTCCTTTCAAACTCTAATTTTTTTACAACGTCCTTTCAAAAGTTTAGACGTCCCAAAAAACGTTTAAACGTCCCATAAAATGTTTAGACGTTCCTTGAAATCCCAAAATATAGTTCTGAAGATTTAGACGTCCCAAAAAACATTTAGACGTCCCAAAAAACATTTGGACGTCCCAAAAAACATTTAAACGTCCCAAAAAATGTTTAGACATCCCTTGAACACTTTCAGTGGCTTTTAGTGTTGAAGGGACGTCTAAACATTTTTTGGGACGTTTAAATGTTTTTTGGGACGTCCAAATGTTTTTTGGGACGTCTAATTATTTAAAACCAAATTTTCAGACTTCAAGGGACGTCTTAATATTTAATGGGACGTCTAAACATTTTTTGGGACGTCTAAATGTTTTGTGGGACGTTTAAACATTTTTGAACATATTTGGGATCCGAAAGGACGTTTAAATGTTTCAAAGGGCGTCTAAGTGTTTCAAGGGACGTCTAAGTGTTTTAAAGGACGTCTAAGCGTTTTTTGGGACGTTTAAGTTTTCAAAGGACATCTAAACTGTAATAGAGCCGGAAAAACTGATAATCTATTTAATATCACTTTCTTTGGTGTTTGCGCTTTAATCATTCAGTTAGCGTCCGGCTTTTATCGGAGGGGCGTTTTTATTAGACGGAATACCGTGTACCAAAACAAAATATTGGAAACCAATAAACTTACGGTATTGGATGAACTTTGCTGGGTCGGCTGTGGGGTGGACTCCGCAGTTACTTCAGCTGCAGTTGGTGGAGTTTCACTTCTTCTTCTCCCTTCTTCAAGGGCCTTCAAAACGTCTTCCACAGCTCTTCTGGCGTCTGTTTCGACTTTACTCTGAAAAAATACAGTTTGAATTACTGGAAAGGTATACTTGATTCGACCAACCCCGACTGTTTTGATCAGAAAACTAAATAGCTTAAGAAAAATAGTTATCCTGGGTCAAAAACTAAAATATCAGGTACCCAAAGTTGTCATCAGATAAAATGATGAATCTATTGAGTTTGTTTTATGCTTGTCAATGAGGAATTCTATTTAGACCCATATTGTATTTATGATAGCTCTCACGATCTGGGATACATGATGAGATGCGTAAAAACAGAAATTATTTCAAAACAGACCCTTGCTTGAGGAGTTGAAGCTGGGGAGCCGTTCGATGAGCTCGACCCGTATTCCAAAGATGAAGCTGAAGTCAAAGAATGAAGAATTTCACAGATCGGAGTTTCCTGGAAACGTATTCACATTTATTTTTTGAAAAACACACAGCTGGTTTTGTAGTATAACAATTTCAGTTTAGAGATGGTATAACACGAAAAATTGTAGATAAAAACAGAAATGTGTAAAATTCAGGCAATCAGCTATTTCTCGGGTTTTGAAAATGCCTCATAAAAGAAAATATTACCTTGTTCCAGTTTTCTCTTTGTATGACGGCAGCAAGTTCTGTGCAGTGGATGGTCTGTGCTCTCCGGTTCACCTGGAAACGGGAATTTTGATTCAGAAAAATTTTATTACCGATTCTATCAAAACTATTCGAAATAAATACTTGTGTCTGACATCTCTGTGCAGATTTCAAAATTGTCTATTTCGACTTGAAAAGGCTAGAGACCTAATTATTCTTGTAAGCACTGTATGAAACTCAAATTCAAGAAAAATGCCATCTGATTGGGATAGGCAAATGATACGAAGAGAACTTCGAACTCCTTAAAACTTAAAATATGATTTACCGCAGCTTGAGGTGGCTGAGACGATCCGGCACTCGAAGTGGAGGGTTGGCTTGTGGCTTCTTCATCCACCACAATCTGAAAATGAGATAAATCTTGTTTTGGTACAGAAATGGCTATGAGAAATCAATTCGTGTCGTGTGTGTCTTACACCTATTCTTCTAGAAGATATAGCTTGATACCCCAGCTACAAACTTTTAGAACATTGTAACCTATGTAGGTCGAAATGCTAGTCAAATTTTTGTGTCTGGTTGTTTTCTAACGCGGTCTCGCAAAAACAATCATTTTATACAATACTGGTATGTTTAACATCTCGATATGATTTGAAGAACCTGAAAACTGTTATTTCCTAGCACTTGCAGCGGGTACCATCTTTTGGGATATCCATGTAGTATAGAAGTATCTTCTAGCACTAGACTCATAAAAATAATAACCTGTTGATGGAGAGCGTTGGAGGTGGAGTGCTTTTCCACCAATCTTTGCAGCATTAGGAGGTCCTGAAACACGAAAAAGTTTTGCATCGGTACCGAAGTGGTCATGAAAAATCAGTATTGCAGGTTCATTCTGATAGTTTTTTACGTTTTTCAAGCAACCGCGCCTTTACCTTTTCTCCGCTCACTGTCCAAGACTTTTCCTTCTAGAAGATGTAACCTGACCTCAGTCACAAAAATCTAGTAAGAGAGCTCCAAATGTATGTAACAACTTTGTATTGAGATTTTTCAAACCGCAGTTAAATGCATCAAACTTTTAGCAAACAAAATTTGGTTGAGCTTCATCAACACCGCGCACGTGGCTGAGTCTTGTCCAGTGCAGTGCGGCGGGAAGTATTGTTTTGCAACAATCGGTATTTCTGACATATCGCTATAATTTTGAAAAGACGAGCAACTGTTATTCCCTGGTTCTCATAGCGAGTACAATTTATATGGGACATAAATAGGATATCCAGACACCCGCGAGCCCTAGACTAAAAAAAATAATTTACCAATGGAGCAAGAGCTTGTCTCGGATTCGAGGTGGAAGGCTGTTGTTGGGCGGCATTGTCCGAGGAATCCTGAAAACAGAATACATTTTGTGTCGGTGAAGAAATTGCCATGAAAATCATTGTGTTCGTTTTTGTGTTTGTTTTTTTTGTGTTCTCTGTCAGTTTGCAGTAGCACAACTTACCACGACCGGAACCTGCTCGGTGGCACTTTGATGAGCTGGCCTGTTGGCTCCAGACGAACTACTTTCACGTTTTCTAACCAGCTGACCTTTGGTTGGTGCTTGGGAAGACGACGTCGATGGCTGAAATCAAGTTCATACGTTTTTTTCTAACGCAGCACGACGGAAACTATTATTTCACAGAAATCAGTATTTCTCTGTATGATTTTGAGTATACTAAAATTGTTATTATCTAATAGCAAGTGATATCTATACACCTACTGGCCCTAGACTCAAAAAAAATAATTTACCTGCTGAGTTTGGGGAGGATCAAGAGCACGGCCCCAATATGAGGAGAGCTGTTGCAGGTCCGCGTCGTCCGAGGGAACCTGAAAACGGAACTCATTTTTTGTCGCTATCAAAACGTTCTTCGAAAAGATTTCCGGCACTGCAGGTTCAATCTGATAGTTTTTCACTTTTTCCAAGCAAGCGCTTCTATACTTTTTCTTCCTAGGTCACTGTGCAAAACCATTACTTCCAGACGACATAGCCTACCCCAGCCACAAAACTTTGGAACCTTGCTACTTGAAATGCTTGTAATAGTTTTGTTTTAAGACTGTCCATACCGTAGTGGTCTGCCTGGAACTTGAAAAAGGAAAATCCGAGCAAGGAAGATGGCGGAGTGCAGGAAACTGAGGATTGGCTCCTGCGTTCATTGAGCTCATAGCAGCTGACAAGTTGCCCTGAAAACGGAATGTTGAAGTAAAAGCTTTTTGTTAGATTTTGTCACATAGCATACAACCAAATTAATCTGTGTTAACTGTGCTATGCGACTTTTTTATGTATAAAATTTGAAAAACTCTTATTGGTAAGTAATCATTCAAACTTTTGCACTTCACAAATTTTGAGAGGGTGTTACGGTGTCACTGCTTGTCTCACAAAGTAAATTATAGTTGAGCCATACAGAGCAAAGGTAGAACTTCATTTTTGTAGTTGACAACTTTTTTGTATAAGCAATCCACAGAGAGTTATGATCATTTTAAGAGGATAGCTCAAAAATCACAATGTTTTGCACTGAAATAAGACAATTTGAGAAAAAAACTACTTTTTCAATATGTAACTTGCTAGGGAATGCTTGTATGAAAAAAATGAAACTACAAAAATGAAACTCTACCTTTGTTCTGTACGCTTTATACATCATTTGCTATGTGGGACAATCAATAATACCGTAAGACCTCCCAAAGTTTGTTATTTTCAACAAAAAATATAGACATACCGGGCACAGGACCGATTTCCATATTTTCACGTACCCGGTCCGAAAAACAAGGTTTTTCAGTAGTGATTTTGGAAAAAGTTTTTGGACCATTTTGAGCTATAACTCATGTAATTGACAAATTTAACCAGTTCTACAGTGAATTTACTTATAAAAAAATACTCGAAAATTATTTTTCGGGCGTAAAAATTTTTTTTAATCCACCTGGGCTAATCGGGGCAGCCAAATTTTCTCACAATCCCGCCCGTCTAATGACAAAAATGGTTTTTTCGTGTTTTGGGAAGGAGGGGTCACAGAATGGTCGAGAAAATAAGGAACGTCACATACCACAGAGAGCAAAGACTTGTTTTCACTAACTACTCACTTTATGCCTCTAGGGAAACGTATTTGAGAGAAAATGGTCAAAAGTAAATGTACTAATACTTCATGTTCTCGTTTTCTTGACTACCAGACCTCGAGGGCTAGAAGTGAGTACGCATTTAGATATTTTTTCGGAGCCTAGCCCTAGCTACTAAATAGAACCAAAAAAACTTACCCGATTGTTTTTCGGGTACCCGAGGACCGAGTTTCCTTGGTTGTTGCTCATTTTCGAGTGAAGAAGTGGAAAAGTGACGGAGTAAGATACTGAAAACGAAAAATGGAGCAGTTCATATACAAAAGAACCAAAAAAAAACGAAGGAGAAAACGAGGAGACATTGAAAAAAGAGACGCAGCAGCGAAATAGATAGATGAGACGGGGTGAGGGGGGTGCAATTCGGAGAGTAGTCGTGTCATTTGCGACTACCCCGAGAAAAGACTGCGGGCCACCAAGAGACTTAGGGTAAGAAAAAAAGAAATGGATGGTGGGAGGAGGAGGAGGGTTCAAGATAGCAGAGAGAAAAAAAACGGAGGAAACGGCAGTTTTTGTAGAGGGAAAGAGAAGAGAAATGGCGCGATTGAATCCAAATTCAAATTTGGGAGACCCCTAATGTATACTACTCCACCCCTAATGTATAAAACCGAACAAAAAAGTTTTAGAAAAATTTAAGAAGACTACACAATACCCCCTGCACCGGTCATCACATTTGATTGATAAGAATATTTGCTGACTTTGCCGCTGACAAGTTCTTTGTATCAATCAACTTTATAGTAATATGGAATTTTGAATTTTATTTTCAAAAGTACATCAATAAACTCAACCAGTAAAAAATATTTCTGGCGGAGTAAAAAATTGAACACCTTCTTATTTATTTATTTATTTAAAATACGTACGTGAAAGTACGTGGAAATGTCAATAGGGGGGGGGGGGGGGGGGGAACTTGAAATAAATAGAGGGAGTTTAGTTAAAAAAATAGTTTCATTTTTCTTTAAATGAAACTATTTTTTTAATGCTATGGAAACAAAAATATCAATGAAAATAGGAAAAGGTTTTTTCTTCTTTTTTCCTGTAGGAAAAGATTACCGTTAGATAAGACATATCAAAGAACACCAATATTACAATGGAGAAAAAATTGAAGGAAGGTATTAGCACAGTACGCTTCTTACAACCGCGCTATACCGAAACCGAAAAAAACTGTGTGCGAAATTGAGAGAATCAGATTTAAAAAAAACTTTTCAAAGGCATTTCTGTGGAGCGCAGTTGTTAGAGCAGTGCCGAGCTAATAGAGAGGGGAGGAATGGAAGTGAGAGAGAGGGAGAGCGAGAGAGAGAGGACAAACGATGAGAAAAATGGGGGACACAATTTGGAGTCAGTGTTCAAACAGGAAAAGAAGAAGGGAGAAGAGTCCATTTTCCACTAGTTGATTATCATCCTATTTCTTTTGGGGACGTTTTCTGGCAACGCGAGTATTCACCCGCTTTGCTCTCCCACGGCTCTGAATTAAATTCGTTGAGAAATTTTGTTTAATTTTTGGGAAAAAGCAAACTAACCACATTGACGCGTGGAGCACTTCCAGGAATGCGTGGAACAGCATTGCGCCCCCGTGGAACATTTGGACGCTGCAGAATAGTGAATAAATTAAGAACTCAAACTAGATCAACTTACGTTTTGACGTGGAGGAGAAGATTCCTCCCGATTGCGATTTCTTAGATGTCCGAAGACCTCTTCCAAGATTCTCTCCAATTCTTCTTCTCGATTCTGTAAGCAACGGATTACAGTATTTTTTTTTAATGTAGACGTTTCTCAGAAAGGGTGTTACTACGGAATTTTTTTCTAGAGGCAAATGTGACAATAAAGTGGTCAATAAGGTGGTCATCTACGAGTATAAAAGACACATAAACATACATTTTGTGGTGCAGGTGGTGCCGGAGCTGGAGCTGCATCGGCGTCGACAAGTTCTCTCTGAAATTCAAAAATCTCGTTAAAAATACCATTTTTTTAGAGAAAAATTGATATTGGTGTTAAACATTACTTGTTTGTATAAAAGACACTTACTGCTTGGAGTTCAGCTCCTTCCTTGACTTCTTGGGCGACTCCTTGATCAGCGATTTCTGGGTTCTGTAAAAATCTACTTTATTTCTTGAAGGTACATGGCTGGAAGGAAAAAATAAATAATTTTTCTGCTCGTACGGTTCTAATTCTTTATGCTAGTGACTTTCAAAATTTTCACTGCAAAAAACAGTTAAGCAAAGAAAAATAAAAATACCTTTTGAACTGGTGGAATTGCGGCTTCGTCCATTATTCGATTTTGCAAAATTTGATGTATTCGACCTGAATTTAGGATATTTAGTGAAGTTATCGTTGCATGTGAGAGGAAGGGCGTCAAACGAGGAAAAATGTTTCAAATTATCAGAGACCTACAAGCCGAAGCTGCAAAATACGGTATCATTCAAAAATTAATAATTTTGTGAGCGAAAATCAGTAACTTCCTTGCACAATAAAAAATATCATGAAAAAAGTTGTTGTCGAAAGAAAAAAAAGAAGAGAAATCGCAAGAGAAAGAGAGACAGACAGCGAAACAAAATTAATGGCCGGTGGTCACTCTGCCCGCGTGCACACAGGGAAGAAAGAGAAAGGAGGAAGAACGATGTTGGCAGAGAGTGCGAAACTCCCCCTACAAATGTCATCAATACAAGAAACATCTGGAGAACATTGTCGAAAGGACAACAAAAAAAATAGGGAGAAGAGAGGACGATGTCTGGGTCTTCATGAAATAGCTAAGGCCGTTACGAGAAGAGGGCAAAAATTGAGAGAGAGAGAGAAAGGCGAGCTCGTTTTTGAACGAAGGACATTTTCTGCGTGCTAAAAAAGAGATGGGGACGCAGACAACTGGTCAGCTAAAGATGGAGACACAGAGAACTGGACAGCCAAGCGAGTGAACGCTATGTTGTGCCCATAAAGGAAGGGTTATTCCCTTTAGGAGCACAAACCAGGAAGGGTAGACAGGAAGAGTGATAGATGACGGAGAGGAAGTGAAGTAAACGAAAAGACGACGGAGATAGTAAGCCCTAAGTGTATAAAGATGTGAGAAACCTGAAAAAAAAGAGAGAGAGAGAACGAAGAATTAGTGGTAATTATAATTGTTTATTATTATGGTTAAATAGAGAACGCTTAGTGATTTGCGTTATGAATGTAATTATTTTATAAGGAATTTAAGGCCAGTCATTTGCCACTTTGTTCCGGACTTTCTTGGTTGTTACTGGAACAGGGGGAATTTACAGTTAAATAAGACTAATTAATTAAAGATAATTAAAGGGAGAAAACATTTTAAATTAGAGAAAAGGAAAGGATAAAAAGGGAGAGGAAAACGGGTCCGTCGTCATTCCAACTGATTCGAAATTGCCTCCGTCGACAACCGCGCATCTCATCGGGAGCGAGTCGCGACGCAGAGAAATGTCCAGCAAAGCGCGAATGCAGCAGGACAGTAAAGATGGAAACAGAAGGAGGCTATTCCAGGGAAAAAGACGACGTGGAATCTGAAAAGGGGTTAGAAAGATGGAGCTTTGCTCCTTTTAACTGTTTGGGTTTGGATCTTTAACTGTTTGGGTGTTTAGGTTTTATTATGTTTCGTGTACGACTTGTGAAATCAGCGGATTTTACAACACGCTAGTAGAGTACGCTACGCGATGCACACAGCAACACTTATTTATTTATTTATTTTCTTACTTACTTACTAACTAGAAACAAATTAATAGTAGACACTGGAGATTTGATCAAGATTTGAAGTAGGAGGGTGGAAATAGTGGTATAGAAAAAAATAGAATACTGATTAAAAACGTAAAGTTTTGCACCTTCATAGTTTTTACTTTATACATACAAAAACAATTTCCGTGGGAAAAGCAATCAGTCAGTCAGGGTTGTCACATGAAAATTGGTGACATGAAACGAGTGAAAAAAAGATGAATTAGGTGCTTGCTCTGTTGAAACGAGCAATTTGGGGAAACAACGGAATGCAAATTTGACCGCACACAAAGAAAAAATTGGCGAAATGCATACGAAATTAGACATTGACTGATTGGGTTTGCTATACAAACATCCTAGTCCCAGATGGTGAATTCGGAGGTACGGTATCTATTTGGAACAGTGAGAAAAGGGATGAAAAGGGATTAAGAAATATATCATATCATTTTTATTTCGATTAACACAACAACAATAAGTGATATCGTCTTGATCAGCTCAAACAGGAGAAAAGAACAATACTGGTGAAAAAATTTCGAAAAAAAAGTCAAGAATCACCAATTCCAAATATCAGATACTATCTGGCCAATTCCTTTGGCGGCGTCTGCACGTTCTTTAGCGTTGAACTTCCCATCGCCTGAGGTAATTACCATTCCACCAACCGCTCCTGAAATTAAACCATTTGATTAAATCCAAATTAGCAAATAACCACTCCTACCTCCAATGACTGTAACTGCAACTGCTCCAATCTTTACTGAATCCTTTAGTGCTTGTACTCCTCCTTCCTTATCACCAACAATGAAGTGACCGATTCCTATAAATTTTTCTGTTGAAAATGTTCCGGAAATTTTGAGTAATAGTGTTGAAATAATCATACAGTACCGGTCAATAGGATATGAGCTTTGGCTGTTTTCAGTTGAAATTGTCCAACTTTGAGAGGGTGTTACGGTATTACTGATAGTCCCACGAAGAAAATTTTTATGGGATCGAACAGACCAAAAGTAGAGCTCCATTTTTGAAGTGATAACTTTTTTGTATGGATACTTCCTAGTAAGTTACATATCGACAAAGTAATTTCTCCCTCAAATCGACCAACTTTAGTGTAAATTAGTGCGATTTTTGAGTTGTTCCCGAAAAATGACCATAACTCTATAGTGAGTATGCATACAAAGAAGTTGTCAACTACAAAAATGAAGCTCTACTTTCAATTTGTATAATCAATTGAAAATCTACTTAATGGGACAAAAAAACACTCTCAAAGTTAGACAATTTCATTTGAAAACTGCCAAAGTTCATATCCTATTGATCGATACTGTACATATTCATCTTTTGATTAAATTTCGAATTGTTAGTCGGAAACATTACTTTTTTCAAGAAAAATTTCAAAAAATTACAATTTGGTTCGAAACGAGCATAATTTTGATTTCGTGTCTGGCTCGGCCCCCGACAAACCTGTAAATTACCTTTATAGACTCCAACAATAGGGACAAAATTCAATATTTTTCCAAAAGTGTCCATTTTCAACAGAAAGGAAGGACAACTATGCAAGAAGAAGAAGAATATGAACTAAAACAAAAATTAACACTCTTTTTAAACAAATTTTTCTATGAGGAAGAAGTATCAAAAATCGCAAAGGAAAATTGTGCATTTCTCGTCTGATAAGAACCGAATGATGTGAATATTAGGAACATTCTTTGTAAACACGATATTTCTACATATTTCTAAACTTCTACATTACATTTCTACATTTATTTTTTTTTTCAAATTTTAATCTCCACAAACCTTTGCAGGCCCATACTCCAAGGGTACAACGGATTGAGGGTACAATGGCTCTTAGGGTACCATGACTCAGAGGGTACTATACTTTTAGGGTACAACGAGTAAGTTGCTCTTAGGGTATAACAGATTGTTGACTCAAAGGGTACAACGAAATTTTTGATCACAACTGAGTTTTGTAAATTTTCATTACTCAAAATGTATGATGTTCCACAGAATAATAGTCCCACTGTGGAACGTTGATCCAAAATTTATAAATTTCATTAAAAATAACAATCGAGTTTGGATATTTAAGAGATATTATCTAACTGACTCGAGCACAATCCGTTCTGGCTGATTTTTTGATATGTTTTCACCCTGGGTATTCTAAGAACTTTATGCTATACACCATTGGCTCCGTCCCCTTTGCTGACGAAAATCAAAAATATTCTTGATTTGAGTTATTCAGAGCTAGAAAAGTACTCACGCGACATTGCAGCCTGTTCTGACCATGTTTCAGTAGGTTACAGACACTACGAAAATTTACTTTCATTTTTTCGAGTTATACAGTTAGAGCTCTCGTAGCTTTCCCAATTTTGACTAAAAAAACTCAAACACTTTGGGAGCATAGTGCAACATACTCAAAAAATACACATTTTTTCTGTGATATTGTCCAAACTTGGCCTCTATTCGTACGTGAAAGCTTCACTGGGTTACGATGGCGAGATGTTCTGGCGCATGAGACAGCATCTTTATAAAGAAATTTCCTAGTCATTTTTACCATGGAACTGGGTACGTTGAAACTCATTTGGACCTACCCACGAAGATAACTTGCCTATTCACGAACGCAAAAATAATGCATTTTTATGGCAAAAAAATGCCGAAAAATCTAAAAAACATGAAAAATTGAAAAATGTTTCCAAAAATGGATTTTTTGTACATTTTTAGACTGAAACGTAACATGACATGGTGGCTTGTGCTCGAGTCAGTTAGATAATATCTCTTAAATAACCAAACTCGATTGTTATTTTTTATGAAATTTATAAATTTTGGACCAACGTTCCTGTTCCTGTATATAAATCTCAACGTGAAACCCTAGTCACGTGCCCCGATTATTCTTGTATTCATTTCTCTATAGAAATCAGTTCTAATAAAGTTCCGAACTAAGAAACACGGCCTGACTCACACTTCAGTAAAGGATACAACAGTTCCACAGTGGGATTATTCTTCTGTGGAACATCATACATTTTGAGTAAGGAAAATTTACAAAACTCAGTTGTGATCAAAAATTTCGTTGTACCCTTTGAGTATTCAGTTCGTTATACCCTTTGAGTCAACAATCTGTTGTACCCTAAGAGCAACTTACTCGTTGTACCCTAAAAGTATAGTACCTTCTGAGTCATGGTACCCTAAGAGTAACTTTTTCCTCGTTGTACCCTATTTCGTTGTACCCTTGGAGTATGGGCCCGGTTTGCATGTTCTTATCTCACTGCTCGTAGCGGAGGCGTTTTCCAACATTTGAACAACAACTGAATGTGAGAAGAAACAGATCAGATTCGTTTCTGAAATTTCATCAGGGTACATATGTTAGTTTTAAATTCAAAAAATTGGCATACCGGGCTTTACGACCATTCTTATTTTATATGCGATAGCACATATTAACCGAAGTTCTGTCAGCGGTCGTCAACATGATGGAATTTCTCTGTAACATAGTTGAATTTGAATTTAGAGAGTCTCAAACAGAAGGAACAAATCTACACATGTAAAACTAGTCATTTAAATGATATTCGTATAGATTTTGAATTCACAGCTTTCTTTTTTTTATCGAGAAACTCACCTCATTATTCTATTTTTGTTTTAATAATAATAATTTATTCATTTTTTTGTTGCGCGAAAGAAAAAAAGAACCGGGCGAAAATTATAATAACATACAACAAGACGGGGTGAAAAAATATGTAAGATTAACTACAGGACCCGCAAAGAGTCCAGCGCTCAAATTTTTGAAAAAATGGTTTTCTTCTGCATGATCAAGGAACTGGTTTCAGTTATATTTACATTGGCTTCGCGGAAAAATTGTTTTTCAAAAAAAGCTACTTTTTCATCAAACTTGATCTATTTTTCTTGAAATTTAACTGAAAATGCGGAAATTTAATAAAAATATATCAAATTTGATGAAAAAGCAGTTTTTTTCAATTTTTTTACTCACGGAATCAATGCGAATAAAACTGATCTCGCCCAAGAAATGTTGATGATTAGTGGGCGTTCCAGTAGATCAGCAGCGCGAGTCTTGCGCGTTTGTAAAAAATTTGGAACTATTTTATTGTGATAAATGCACCTGTTTTCTTTTTCAATCTAAATTGGTTTGCAGGGGCAATTAGCCGAGCATTTTTTTATTACAACTGCGCCCCACCTCAAACAACAGAGTATCGGCGAGACGTGTTTTGTTCTTCAAGTCAAAAACGGATTTTCGCAGGTGTTTGTCAACAGACGCAGCAGATCAAAAAATCAACCCCTGGCATACAAAAAGGTCAACTGGGTTCAGAGTTATCCGTTCACACTATTTATAGGACAGATTTCTATAAAGTTGCCGATAGCATCATCACATATGACGTTCCAACTTGTCACACCTGGTTATCAAACTGTCAATCAGCGGAAAGGTCACAAGGACAATAAAGACAAACAGACCTCTCCCATAATTCCATATCGATTAATTACTCAGAGTTGAGTTGGTCGCATACATTCTCTACTGTCCCTTTTCACTCTTCATTTGACAACAAAACATTTGTTGATACTATTTCATATTGAAATAAATCGTTTAGTTTACTATAGTTATTTGTATCTTCATACTCATTTTTCGGGTCGTATAGATGTTCCGAACGTGCCTCGGCGTTATTAAGAACTGATCATCTTCCCAACGAGTTTTCGTTCAACAAAAAACCATTTGTTGAATAAATCGTTTAGTTTACTATAGTTATTTGTATCTTCATACTCATTTTTCGGGTCGTATGGATGTTCCGAACGTGCCTCGGCGTTATTAAGAACTGATCATCTTCCCAACGAGTTTTCGTTCAACAAAAAACCATTTGTTGAATAAATCGTTTAGTTTACTATAGTTATTTGTATCTTCATACTCATTTTTCGGGTCGTATGGATGTTCCGAACGTGCCTCGGCGTTATTAAGAACTGATCATCTTCCCAACGAGTTTTCGTTCAACAAAAAACCATTTGTTGAATAAATCGTTTAGTTTACTATAGTTATTTGTATCTTCATACTCATTTTTCGGGTCGTATGGATGTTCCGAACGTGCCTCGGCGTTATTAAGAACTGATCATCTTCCCAACGAGTTTTCGTTCAACAAAAAACCATTTGTTGAATAAATCGTTTAGTTTACTATAGTTATTTGTATCTTCATACTCATTTTTCGGGTCGTATGGATGTTCCGAACGTGCCTCGGCGTTATTAAGAACTGATCATCTTCCCAACGAGTTTTCGTTCAACAAAAAACCATTTGTTGAATAAATCGTTTAGTTTACTATAGTTATTTGTATCTTCATACTCATTTTTCGGGTCGTATGGATGTTCCGAACGTGCCTCGGCGTTATTAAGAACTGATCATCTTCCCAACGAGTTTTCGTTCAACAAAAAACCATTTGTTGAATAAATCGTTTAGTTTACTATAGTTATTTGTATCTTCATACTCATTTTTCGGATCGTATGGATGTTCCGAACGTGCCTCGGCGTTATTAAGAACTGATCATCTTCCCAACGAGTTTTCGTTCAACAAAAAACCATTTGTTGAATAAATCGTTTAGTTTACTATAGTTATTTGTATCTTCATACTCATTTTTCGGGTCGTATGGATGTTCCGAACGTGCCTCGGCGTTATTAAGAACTGATCATCTTCCCAACGAGTTTTCGTTCAACAAAAAACCATTTGTTGAATAAATCGTTTAGTTTACTATAGTTATTTGTATCTTCATACTCATTTTTCGGGTCGTATGGATGTTCCGAACGTGCCTCGGCGTTATTAAGAACTGATCATCTTCCCAACGAGTTTTCGTTCAACAAAAAACCATTTGTTGAATAAATCGTTTAGTTTACTATAGTTATTTGTATCTTCATACTCATTTTTCGGATCGTATGGATGTTCCGAACGTGCCTCGGCGTTATTAAGAACTGATCATCTTCCCAACGAGTTTTCGTTCAACAAAAAACCATTTGTTGAATAAATCGTTTAGTTTACTGTAGATATTTGTATCTTCATACTCACTTTTCGGGTCGTATGGATGTTCCGAACGTGCCTCGGCGTTACTAAGAACTGATCATCTTCCCAACGAGTTTTCATTCAACAAAAAATATTTGTTGATACTATTTCATATTGAAATAAATTTTTAGTTTCCTGTAGTTATTTGTATCTTCATACTCACTTTTCGGGTCGTATGGATGTTCCGAACGTGCCTCGGCGTTATTAAGAACTGATCATCTTCCCAACGAGTTTTCATTCAACAAAAAATATTTGTTGATACTATTTCATATTGAAATAAATTTTTAGTTTCCTGTAGTTATTTGTATCTTTATACTCACTTTTCGGGTCGTATGGATGTTCCGAACGTGCCTCGGCGTTACTAAGAACTGATCATTTTCCCAACGAGTTTTCGTTCAACAAAAAACCATTTGTTGATACTATTTCATATTGAAATAAATCGTTTAGTTTACTGTAGTTATTTGTATCTTCAATTTTCAGCCAGCTGCAGTTTCTACTTTTCGCACCAATCAGAGATAACGTCAAGCTTTTTTTTGTTTCGAAAGGGTTAGGTGGTACTGAGAAGTGGCATCGATGAGGGCCAGTGGGCATGATCTATTGCTTAGGAATCCGTACTCTTTCTTGGACAGCTGAGCAGCGAGTTCTGATTTAATTGGTTTCAGAATTAATCTCTCAAGTAATCTGGCTAGAGGATGTGTAAGAGAGATGGGCCTGTAGTTAGATGGATCTAGGGTACTGCCCTTCTTGTGTAGTGGAATAACCGTTGCAGTTTTCCAGCAATCGGGAAATTTTCTGGCAGACAACGATTCAGTGAAGAGTAGCGAAAGCGGGACGGAGATTGAGTTTGCGCATTTCTTAATAATATAAAAGTTGATCCTATCTGTTGAATATCCTATTTTGAGCTGCAACTTAGAAATAGCTAGGAACACACTAAGGGGGGAAACATCCACGAATATATTTTTGGGCTTTGGATGAGGGAGGGCAGGATGCGGCGGGGACGGATTTGTGAAATTATCTGAAATTATCTTTTCATGGTGCCTGTATTTGAGTGTACGGAAGAACAGAGTTTCTCATCCTATTTCCATCTGTTAGTCTGCTATATCTGTCTCTAGAATATAAAATATATACACCTTCTCCATTTCTTCCAGTACATTGGGTCTTGAACTTTAAAAATAAAAACTTAGTTGGAAGACACAAAAGAGAAAAAACTAGAGAAGAGATATAGACGACGAAAAACGTTGTAAAACAAAAATTTTATTGCGACAAGCGAAACTTAACAAAAAAGAGTGCATGATTATTTGAAACAAATACAACTCAAACTTCGTAGTGTAAGAGAACGTCAAGAAAATGTATAAAAAGAGAGGAGGTAAGTTATTTTCTTAAAATTTAAAAAAAACACGAGAAAACAAGAGAATAAGGGAAAATTGAGACCAAATCTAGAAAAATCTTGCTTCAAAACATATCAGAACAAAATAAAATTCGTTTAAAAGAACAAGACAAAAAAAATCAGATAAAGAAGAAATTGTAAAGGGGGAGGAACGGGGAGATCGTAAAATCATCCTATCGAAAATCGAAAAAAAAACAAGGAACAAAGTTACCAAAAAACAGGGAAAAGAAAACAGGAGAACAGGGAAAACGTGGGAGAAGATCGGAGAACAAAAAACAGAAGAACATGGGACAAAGTGAGAACAGAACAGAGATGACAGAGAAAAGAGGATACACAAAAAAAACTTGCTGGAATTACGAGCAAGATTTTTGATAGGTGTTTCTCACCTTGTTTAAATGCTCCATGAGGGTCTGTCGAAGGTCCTGGTCCAGTCCTTCAGTATCCTTCGAATTCAGAAAATATTCAATTTTTTTCCCATTTACTCGAGACTCTTCGATAAAGGCGAGATGCTTTTTGTCCGTGATAAACATCTTTGCCCATTGAAGCACGTGTCTCTTCTAAAAAAAAGACAAACGGCTCTTGAGAATCAAAAAAAAAAACTCACATTCCACTGTAGATAGTTGTATTGCTCAAATCCATTTTTTCCAACTGGAAGGAAGAGCTTATCGGCCTCTGGCTGCAAAAAAAGAAGTTTGAGGAGGAAAAAATAGTGAAGAAACCTACATAATAAGGCTCATTTCGAGACCGGCTTCGAGCGCCACGACCACTCTGATGAAGATGAGGATCAACCTTGTTCATTTTCCTCAATTTTTTCATGGCGGCAGTGTCCTCTTTTTGAGCTTCTGTCAAGTTGAACTGTAAATACTTGATAAAAATATTTGTTGGATAAAATCGAAAAACTAACCGGACGTGTCCGATTGCGTCGGTTGGCCAGATTGAGCGGAGCGGAGTGGTTGATTGGAGCGGCAGCCTGTAAAATAGTGATTGAAATTGAGAAATGGCACTAATAAAACTCACAATTGGTGGCCGGTCGTTGCGAGGATGGGCACCAGGTCCTGCATCACTCCATGAGAAAATGCGGTTCAGTGCGAGGGCTTCAGCTCGATTCTGCGAAAAGCGTAATGATTAGAAAGAACTTTCATAATTTTTCAAATACTTCAAGTTAGACGTGTTTTCAATTGGTTGGCCTTGTTTTGCATTTCACTGCAAGTTATCTTAGTGAAAATCGAGTTCTTGTTTCCATTGAGGAAACAATACAACAAAAACCGGTTTGTCACAAAGGTAAATGGCTCAACTAATAACTAATTAGAAAAAAGTCATAGACCGTGAGGAGTGTTTTATATAACGTTGGAAAGATAAAAATATTTTGATTTTAGAAAAAATCTGAATGTTTTTCCATCCAAACTAGAGATTCGAGTAAATGAGTCAAAAGTTTTGTAGACATAGAAACCAGTGTGCTTTCAGCTATCCGATAAAATGTAAAACACGCTGTATTTCCACTTTCAGCCTGTGATTTCTCTCCTTAATGTCATAAATATCAAGGTTTTTGGTTTTTTATAGAAAAATCTTAATAAAAACATACTGGCTGAGACGAAGGGTCATTTTGATTAGCAGGTCCGGTTGCATTTGGACGGGCGACGTTTTCCTGAAATTCAAGAGTTTAGTAAAGTCACTGATCAAATTTAAACTCAAACATTCAAGAACGTAGATACGCCAAAAGTCTTCTTTTAGATTAGTTTTGCCAAAAAAGCTCATTTTTCTTCTAATTTACAGAAGAAAACCTCATAAAAACTCAAATGAAAGTAATAAAAACTTACAGCTCGTGGTGTACGGTGAAGAGTGGCGTTAGATTGGTCTTCCTGGTTTTCTTCGAGCAGCTCTCTCAAAAAGTCATAACCATTTGGTTTCTGTAAAAAAGTTTTTTAAAGAGATTTATTTAATTTTCTTGTGGAAGTTTATCATTTCTTGTTCGAATAATAAACCTTTTGAGTTGGTTGAGAAGTTGCTGTTGGGCGAGCGTCCATTAATTTTTGGGCTTTCGAGCTTCGAATGTTTCACCTAGAATTTAAGTAAAGCTATCAATGATATTGATAAGAGAAGTGTATTACGGAAGTAACTAGTTCGGAAGCATTTGTTGAACCAGTCAGAGTATAGTCAGATAAGCTAACACCTATTCACTATCGCTGGTTACAAAAAGCACTGACACAAAAACTTGGTATACTAGAAAAGGGCATGTCTATATACTTGACGAATTACTGATAAGACGTAAAATTGATGGCTTCGTGGTACATTTGCAAACGCTTTAGAAAACGAGAAACTGCTAGAGATGGAGAGATAGATAGCGAAACAAAAATAATGACGGTGGCGGTCACTTTCTTCACGTGCGCGATGGCAAAGAAAGAGAAAAGATGAGAAAATTGACACAAAGGGCGCTAAATACAAGAAACATCTGGAGATTACTATCGAAAGGCAAACAATGAGAGACAGAGAAGAGAGAGGGTAAGACAATGTCTGTGTCTCCAAGAATTCGTATGCAAACTTGAGAGAGAGAGAGAAGGAGAGGCAAGATGGTTTTCGAGCGAGTGTCACTTCCCGCATTCTGTGTGTCCCTGCTCTTCAGAAATCGAATGTTATTTTTTCTGGTAATGATAGAGACGCAGAGAAGCTAGCACAGCCGATTGCGTCAGGGTGTCGAAGAGTGCCAGTGGGCCACGCGAACCAATGGGCACTGCAACGAGCGGAGAGTGAGAGAGCGTGTGTCTAGAGAAAAAGAGAATAGGGATTGCTTTCGAACAGCTGCGCCTTCTTGATTCACACTTCTACATGAAACATTCTCGGTACGAAAGTAGTTGTGGCGGTCAAGAGAGTCACGTGAAATTGAAAGAGTAAAACAGAGAGTTAAGGGAGAAAAATATGAATTATGTGCTCTCGCTCTGTTGAAAAGAGAAGATTGGAAGAACGACACAAGTTTTATGTTGACGACACAATGAAGAAAATGCGATGCATACTAAATTAGACATAGATTGATGAGAATCTCTATTTCAAACGTCCAAAGTCAGATTGTTTATGTTTACGGATACTCTAAAAGGGAATGAAAAAAAAATAATTTGAAGTGACTCGAATACAGTAATTGATAACAAAATAATTGGAACCATAGTCAAGAAAAAGGAACATCATGAAAAAAGAAAGCAAAATTGAGGTGTTCGAACAGCTGTATTTTTTAAAGTTCAAACTTTGAAACAACAGCTCTCAGAGAAAATGGTCTAGATTTTGTCAGTTATCAGCTTTTTAATATTTCTTGAGAGAACCAAGATAAAACGCTGCGAACAAGCACCGTTAGGTGCGCCTCTATTACAGGTTTCACGGTATAAGGCAAATCTAAAAAATGACCCATACTATATGTAGTGTTGGTCAATAAAAATGGCTGAACTTGAGAGAGCGGCACCGATTGTGCAACAACTTATATAAGAATATAAAAGGGGCTTACTCCCAGTGGAGGTGGAACTCTCTTTATTTCCCATATTGGGTTTTAGGAGGGAAAAGTGTGGGCAGTTCGCTGCTGTATAGGAAATATGGTTCTAAAACAGTGATTAGTAACAATCTGTCGCGCCGCCTATGGAGTGTGGAATCGTTTCTTTTCGTCTTGGTTGTAATCCTCTTCGGGTTAATTGTAAGGATGAGCATCGGTGTGGAGAGAAGAGAATATCTTGGACGATGAGCAAGTAGTGAAGTGGTCCAGTGGTGGTAGAGAATGAATAAAAGTAAGGAAATAATCATCTATTGGTGAGAGCCGACAGCTGGGGGCAACTTATTGGAGAGAGATGAGAACTCACCTCTCCTCTTATGAAGAAAGTAGAAAAGTGAAAAGTAAAGTAAAAAGTGAGTTGATTGAAAAATAATTGTTTAGGCCAGAGAAAGCTCCGGAAGGTGATGTGAAAGTTGGCGCCGCCGGTTTGAATAATGTTTTGGCACCGGTCGAATGGGGCGCGTTTCCTAATTGGGTTCCTCGGCCACATGGCCGCTAGAGATTATTGAATGAGGCGATGAATCTTGGGGAATTGAACCGGTATAAGCTGGAAAATCGAGCACAAGTTGTAGTTGAAGAACATCGTGAGGTGACGACTCGCCGAAGAGGACGCGCTCGTAATATAACATATTACGGACGCGGTTGCTCCGATCAAATCACGATTAGATCGAGCGAACCTTTTATTTACTGGCTTTTAGCAAGATTGAGGTTGACCAGATCGAGTAGCAATTTCAAGGTCAGCGCTTACTAAAATTTAGAACATTTTTGAAATAATTTTACAGTGCAAATATGTTACAACTGATAAATGCTAAACTTCACTTTTGTAGTTGACAACTTTTCAGGGCGGGCGCTCTCTGGACAATTGTAATATATCAATATGTACAGCTTCAAATCCTCATCCTTTTGTATAAAAATGCCAATATAACGGAGAAATCATTATGATAATTTCAACTTTTACAAAAGGATTAGTATAAAAACTTGCCAGTGAAATATAGGATACAATGTGTAGGATTGTTTCATTTTTCTACTTAATTCAAACCAGTTTATTCCAAAAAATAAAATTTCACAATACAGAAAAAGTCAACCGAGATCTCATGCGTTATTATTCGTGCTAGTCCCCTTCTCAGCATCATTCAATTCCTCCGCACGCAGTAATTCATTTTTCTGTTTCCACCGTCTCGATTTGCACGCAATTCCCAACGTTCGAACCGCAAAGAACAGGAATTCAATCACACTCATAATGCTTGCTCCTGTAATTCGAAAAATTCGAGACCTTATGTAATTGCTGTCTCACCTAAAAACAGTCCAGCTTGACCACCCATATCAGCCATAAGATTGAACCAAGAGTATGACTCAGACTCTCGTAGAACTTCAAAACTCATTTGTTCGTAATAAATTTCAATCATAGCAGCATGTTCCCTGAAAATATGAAAATATGACACTCAACATTTCCAAAACCCCAAAAATTATACTTACCGTAAATACCGATTACAATCCTTCGACTGATTGTCACAATGAGCTTGTGTACTTCCACTCGGCCATTTCGCAGCTGAATATGTAGTGGTATACTGATCCTGTTGGCATGGATGACTGCATTTGCATTGGTGTTTGAAGGAAGATGAAAGTTTAGCGCCCTCGACAGTTAGACAGGTCACTGAGAATAAAAAAAAAACTCAACATTTTGTTGACAGACTACTTACAAATTGTGCTATTTTTTGAATCGCACCAAGGACTACGACGCCAGGGATTTGGGAAACGAGGGTCCGCACATCCACACCTCAGAATTATTCGACGCTGGTAACATGTACGTAGACAACCCTGAATAGCAAGAATAGGTTATCTAAAAATCTATACCATACCTCTGGTTCATATTTATACTCTTTGTAAATATAGTTATGCGGCGGACGGTCTTCATTGTAACAATTCCCATCTGGCAGACGATTCACTTTTCTCAGAGAGATACCAAAAGATGATATAGCTCCGACAGGTGCCGAGTAACCAAACGTGTCAGGGAATGGGCACTCCGTTTTGTCGTGTATTGCCAATCGGACACCAGTGGCTTCCGTAGTGGGGAGATAGTCAGAAGTGTTGACGAAAAGCATAAGACGGAGTCCTACAACATGTTATATGAGTAGGTAGGAAAAAAATCTATGTTGCTTATGTACCATAACTTGGTCCAGCTCTGCTACTCGTCAGATTCTTCTTTGGGTCAAAATTGAAGGTATAGCAGTTACCAAATGATGAGTCGATGAATAATCTAAAAAAATGGAATTGTCAGGTCAAATTCGAAGAAAAAAGCGAGAACTTACTTGAATTCAGTTTCAATATTACACTGTTGGCCATCAAACGAACACATTTTTATCAGCTCCGATTTACCATAACCCAGTGCAGCTCGTCGTTGAGGGTGGAGTCCCGACATTTTTAGTATCATTCTAAAAATTACAGTTTTTCTCTTTATTTTTTTTGAATTTCCTTTATTTTTTTGAATTTATATTTTGAATTCCTCACTTTTCCTTGGCTTGTGTTGTGATTGCCACCTGATCCGTCATATTACCGTAACCCAGTTGTGTGAGCTGTTCCAAATACTCCCGTCGGAGTGGACTCCCTTTTTCCGGAATTTTATTTCCTTGAAACTCCCAAACTCTCCGAACACGACTCTCCGGCATAAATACACAATAACCCATAGCCTAAAAATAGGTATAACTAGTTTTTTCTTTGAGTTTCTTGTCAAAACCCACCAATTGACAATAACAAGGAATGTTCCCGTTTCCCGTTGTGTTCGGCACATTACAAAATCCAATATCATTGCATTCCGGACATATCGACTTTTCCCATGTTCTGTAATGACAAGTTTCACACTTTCACTATTTGATTAGCAGCAACACATTCTGGGACACTAAACAAATTACAATCTTCTAAATCTGGCGGGGAGATTAGAAACCAAGGGAAGAAAATGGAAGGGAGAACATACTGAGCACTATAACAGGGCCACGCACTGCCATCTTGTCGGTCGTAATTACATATACACGCGTTCTCCAGACTTTTCGGTATAGTGGTTTGGGCTGAAAGAATATAATAGGTGCAAATGATTTGGAAGGTTATGATAAATACCTATACATTCCTGTTTTTCGGCCACACACAAACAATCGGAGTATACTGGTTCATATTGGAGATATTTGAAAGACGCTGAAAATTATGGAATTATGAATCACGAATTTATGAAAATTCAAGCATTTGTATAATTTAAAAAATATATAAATATGTATAGTATTGGACATGAAGAATGCGTCTCAAGCAGTTTTTAATTGAAAATGGTCAAGTTTGTGAGTGTGAGACGGTCTCCCTGATTGTATCACAATATTGATGATTAATGGAGTGTAATCGTCACAAGTAGACCAAAAACATTTCAGTGCAAAAAATAAGACTTTTAAGAGACGAGCTTTTTACATTGACTGTCTCATAACTTTTTAGGATGTGCCCGTACAAAAAAAGAGTCAATTACAAAAATAAAACTTTGTTTGTGACCTATACATTCAAAAAACAACCGATACTGTGAGATAATCAGGGAGGCCGTCTCACACTCACAAAGTTGACCATATTCAACTAAAAACTGCAAGTGTCGCATTTTTTATCGCCAGTACTGTATATAAATATGAATATATATATATATATATAGATTTTTTTCAATATAAATGTATCTTGTTTTCGTTCTTTTCACCCTTTATTCTAAACCACAAACCAATCTATTCTAACCCCCTCCCCCCTTTAACCACTTTTTTCAAAACGTCAAACTAATCCCTAGGAGCCATCATCATTCCACAATTTGTCAGAACTCATTGACCTTCCTTTGTCAGAAAGCCTAAAAAGTGAAAAATGAATGCTTACGGCCATCGTTTAAGCTTCGTTTGCCACGACCATTCAATTCGTCCATGGTTGCGTCATTACTATAGACAACGGCTTGGTGGAAGGCGTCGAGCTGGAATTATAGTCAATGAGGGAATCAAAGAGTTCAATATTTGTTTGGAAAACAAATTCATCTAAATTTCTGCAACATTTTGACCCTTCCACTCCAATATTCTGACACAACTTCAGTCATGTCCATCTGCTTCTCACAAATCCGTTAGTTCCACGAGACCAATATCTCATTTCTTATTCATTTGTCCATTTCTACGACTACCTGGACGCTAGGAACATGGATCTTTGGTTCTTGAACTAACCGTTTCGGAAATTTCTGGAACACTTCTCGCGAGATGATTTTTGAACGGATTCAAGTTGCAGACGGTTATAGCTGGAAATGGCGCGGACTCGAATTGGAGCTGAAAAAATTGAAAAAAATTAGTCAATGTGAGAATTCTTCAGCAAACTGACCTCTACGTTCACAATTTTCTCTCTTCGGTCATATTTCGCTTTGATATGTGAAAACGAGTACAAACACAGTCCGATGCATGCAAAACTGACAATGATCCAGAGGAGACGTACCCAATATAAAGCAGTCGTAAAGATCTAAAGTGAAGTTGTGAAAATTTGTTTCCTCGCCAATACTACATACCATGTTAACTCCATGAAATGTAGTCTGCTCGCAGAAAACTCGAACGGAGTGTTGGATCTGCTCTCCGGTACCTTCCTCATCTTCCTTGCGAGGTGAATCATCGGCAAAAGGTTTTCCGACATCCTATAAATCAAAAATTTATCTTTTAATTTGAAAAATTGCTCACTGAAACAAATCTGACGTGTTTCCAAACCACCCGACTTGTTTTTGTTTGTTTTCGTCATATATGACCTAATTCCTCGATTTCTATTTTTTATTCATGAGAATATAATGTTGTTTCTGTTTCTTTTTATTCTACGAACACCCTTGGGGTCACCAGTACTCGAAATCTTTGAGATACTATTTTTCTATAAACAAAGTAATAGAAGCGTTCAAAGAAAAATAGAAAAATGGACACATTTAGTATTCAGGTCATTGTAAATAAATATTCGAATAGTGGGTGAGAGATCAAATTTGCTATATATTCCCGGATTTTCGATTCAGAATGAAAATATTTGAGTTTATGTGCATTTCAAACAAAAAACAATTTTTCAGAAGAAGTTCTGAACCCGAAAATGAAAAAAAAAGTTTTGCCATTTTGAACTTGTTGAAAGAATGAAAGAAGAGCTTTGACTAACAGCTCCCCAGAGACAACACATCACACAAAAATTTCTCAATTTCTCACACGTTTCAGTTTTTCATCTTCTTCCTTCCTTCTTTTCTTATTTTTCTGCTGAATTAGTTTACCTTAGACATTCTTGCAAAAGTTCGTGACACATCTGCCAAAACGGAACTTTTCCGTTTCACAGGAATTGGTAATTGCAGGTCTTGAGCACTGTGGGCTTGCTCGTAGTTTGGCGGAGCACATGAGGGATTGATGCTCAATACCATTTAGAGCATAGTTTTCGAAATTTCAGTGCAGAGAATACAAAAACAGTTATAAAATAGTAGTTTGGAATTCCAAATGTTCACAAAAAATGAAGTGTTCCGGATTTTCCGTAAAAACAAAAACTCTTTTTCAAAAAGAGAAAGGGAAAGACACTCTCTTGGCCCCTGGTGTCAGATGATGGGTGGGCGGAGTCTTGGGCCAGTCTGTCGACGGCTTCTCACCAAATCTATCAATTCAAGGAGTGAAAAAAGGGGTGACGGAAGAAAGCGGCAAGAAAAGAAGAGATGAAAAAAATAGGAGTGCGCCTGACTTTAAGTGGGTCTTAGGTCACGCCAGCAGGTCAGAGATTTCACTGAAATTTTTGAGTTCAATTAGGAGATTGGTGTGGGTTTTTTTAGAAACGGCTGATGTCACGTTTGTGGGATTTCCCTAGTGAAATACTTTCTCAATTCAGATTTTAAAAGTTTTCCAAGGACCTAAACTTCAAAAACTTTCCGAAAATTGTGTTCAGTTACAGATTTGTATGAAAATTATAGAACTTCAAATTTGAAAGTGTGTCGCAAATTTTAATATTGGAAGTTTTTGAAAAAGTCGTCAAATAAATGCACAATTCCATTTTTGTAGTAGAAAATTTTTATATATGAATACAGTGCAGATAGTCATTGTCCAACAATGTATAACACTCAAAACGTTTTTCATTTGTCCCACTTTAGCAATTTGAGGAGATCACCCTTACAAAAATGTTGTCAACTACAAAAATGAAGTCCTAGGTTTTATCTATATAGTACAGAGTTTTAAACTTAGTTTATCCGTAACAAACTCTCGAAATGAGTCATTTACACAAACATAATATTACTGTCTACTTTTTCGAAGGATTAAATTTTTGAGGTAACATGAAGTACATCATTTAGTTTTATTCTGAGAACAAGTTGTCAGTTTACACCTTTTCAATTTAACTATGCTGTTGTATTCTTTTAAACTGCGTAATATATCAGTATAAATTTTTTTGAATCTTGCTAAACTTTACTGCAATTTGTAAGTTTAACATGCTTCTTTCTATTCTCCTACAAACCATTTAGGGGCAAAAAACATACCGATGATAAACTGAATATAGAGTATGGTGTTCTTGAAATTCGCCGCTTCAGAGCACCACACGAGAACATTTCGCATATAAAAGTTCTTGCATTCAAGAAACTTTTTTCTTTTCAAAACTGAAGAAAACCGAAGCTCAAGAGCTCCAGAAAAAGTGCAACAATATCTCAAAAATGAGTGGCGACGAGTGGCGAAAGATCCAGAATCTTCACCACCACCCAGTGGTGCTTTCCGAAATGACATGGATAAATGTGTTGGCCGCCGGAGCCCTTTTAGGTAGAAAAACGGGAGAAGGCGTCGAAAGGTCCATGAAAATTGTTGCCCACCAGGGACTCGTTTTCGTTTTCTGCTGGAGAATGTTGGAGTCTCTTGCAACTGTGCGCTCTTTTTTCTAATATCTTCTGCAGGAAAGTATTTCAATCTGACTCATCAAATTGTGTTTTTTTCTATTGAAAGCGATTTGAAAGATGACAAGGGAAAAATAGCTCTTACGTCATTATTTTTTTATTGGAGGATTTCAAGTAGGTTAAGTATGGTAACATAAAACAAAGTCTTCAGAAACTATTTCAGAATTCCACAGATACTAAAATTTATTTGAATCTGTAAGGACCTATTCGCAAGATAACGAAAAAAGCAAAACACTTTTTTTACTACTGACAAAAACAGTTTCCTCATTAATTATCACCTCCAAAACTTTATCACCCAACGCCCACGTATCATGAAAGTGACGTGCGAAACTTGCACAAAAAAGCGTCGGAAGTCAGTCAGGAGCTATAAAAAACGACTCACCGACCCTAAAAATAAAGTGAGGGTGAAAAAAGTGTTTGAAAAATGTCTCCCTGAAGAATGGAACTGCGAAAAGAAGATGAAGTGGTGAAAGATACTTTTCCTTAGGGGAAGAAGCGTTATCAGAATATTGATCAATACATAAAATAACGAAATTTTGAGAAATTTTGAATATTTAATGTCAGGTAACTCTGCTAACAAAAAGTTACATAAAACCAAATGAAAAAAAAAAACATGAGAGTTGTAATTTTTAAAATTATTTGTTATCCTTCTACTTGGAACCCTGTTCGACTGGTCAACTAATTTAATTCAACATTTCCTCACTCCAGAATATCCCATTCCTACTTTGACCCCCTTGGGACCATTCAGTCTAGTCCATTTCCATTCCGCCGTACCCTATATTCAACCAGCACCTAACTGAATTGCACTTTGAACGCACCACTGTCCGTTTTTCCATTTTTCTACTTTTTTCCCTAGCGACTTCCCAGAAAAAATCAGAACAAAAGAGATATCCTTTTCGATCTTTTTTGGGACTAACATTTTTCAACTCGGTCTCGGGAAACGAATGGCTGGACGGGGAGGAGGAATGCACTCGTAGAAAAAAGCGGAGGTCTTTGAAATAAGACAAAAAGATTAATAATAAAAAATGGGAGATATGAGACAAAAGATGGAAAAGGGTCCCTAGGGATAGATTAATGGAAATGTTGAGATTAGAAAAAATGAATTATTAGATGACATTTTGCAGAAAATATATTGAGCAAATGATATAAATTCCAAGAGCAAATGATATAAATTACCGTTGAGAGGGTCGAAGTTATTTAAGGGTAATTCACTATTCTCATTACGCTGGACATGGTAATCTACGAAATTCAAAGGTTTACTGCGCTCTTTCGGGGTTTCCTATAATATTGGCCGTTTGTAATGCTGATAGATAAAATGTAGAGCTTTATTTTCTTAGTTGGCATGTTTTTGGTCAGAACCCTTCCTAGATAGCTACAGTATGTGAAAGTAGTGTCTTCGCTATTTGAATTCAAAACATTGCGATCACTTATAACTTCTAAGAGGGTGTCCGTAATAAAAAGTTGTCAACTACAAAAATGAAGCTGTTGGGATTCTGAGACGTTTTGTGTGGCCGGTGTACACCTTTTAGTTTATAATTTTCGCACCGAACTAAAATCTCGGAACAAATTAATGTGATATTCGTAAATTAGATACTGAACATGTCTAAGCACTTTATGTGTTTGATAAGGCTAAAGAACTTTATTATGATAGAATCGTATTATAATTAATTAAGTTCTAATTTATGTGATTATTCATAATGCCCATATTGAAAATACCATGAATTCAGTGGTTTTGATATTTTCAAACTAATCAAATCACATGTAAAAAACCAAACTCACACATTCTTTTTGCTGCTTATACTTCTTGACCAAAGCTTCAGTTTCCCTGTACTTCTCTTCATTCCGTCTTAATAACCTTGGCGTAAGAATCCGATGAACCAAATTCTTACGATTGCCCATGACTCCAAATGGCATTATTTCATTACAAATCTGAAACTTTTTTATTTCAATACTTTCAGAAAATTCAGGTTACGAATGCTGAGGAAGATGCCAAATAAGTCGTAAAAACCAAAATAACTATTCGAATATTTTGAGACCACATGCTCGAGTAATTAGCATTCTGATGAGCAAAAACAATGGGTTCGTAGAAAAATTTAAAAATAAAAAGGTCAAAAGGTCAAAATCCAAAAAACTTCTCTTCTAAAACCTAGTACCTATCTCCATATGTCACGAATACTACTACCAACGGGTAGCCATCAAAAAAGTGACATTTGCGGTTTTTTCTTTAGACAGCAAGAATGATTAAACTTGTAATTTGTCACGGAATAAAATGCAATTGGAAAAAACGGGGGGCAAGGAACATAGAGAGCCAATTTTGCAGAAAAAATGAGAGTTGGGTCAGAAATAGATTTTGATCTGTTTGGAGTGGTTAGATTGGTCACATAGAGCTCAGAATTTGTAGAGAATTATAAGCAGACACCGTTAAAATTTTAACCCAGGAGTTTCTTCTGGATTTCTTATTCTAATCCAAAACTTCTAAAATCAGATAGCAAGTACATACACCCCTTTTTCTTCCAATCTCTTCCTCCCACCCCTTTTGCAAATCAAACACACACACATGCATAAAAAAGTCGTGAGGAATAGGAGAAATGCCAAAAGTTACTCTTTTGTCTCCCGGCTCTTCTTGACTTATCCTTTAAGATGAAGCCGTCAGATATCTAGAAGAATTGGAAGGGAAGACGTAATCGAATGACATACGCCTTGTTGCGCGTTCTTCATGGATATCTAACAGGATGGACGGACCCGACGAACTTGTCTTTGTTATCTTGACACTTTGATCTACACCATCAAAATGCATCACTTGAAAATGCACTTGACCACCACAGAAAAATTTGCGGGAAGAATAAGAATTTGACTTTTGGAACATTCAACTCATTAACATAATTAATACGGAAATATTATGAAAAAAAAAATCCTGAAATTCAAACTTGTCGAATTTCAGTCCGGCTTCAAGAAAAGGGACCTATTTTTGACTAAATGTTTTGAATTGAATTAAATTATTTTACACCAAAAAATCCAATTTCTTGATGCATAACTAACTTTTAATTGAATTCTCAAGAATAGTAAAAAATTCGACTATTTCGGAACAGAAAAATTAAAATAAATAATCAACTTTTGTTCAAACAATGTTCGAATTTCAAACTCCGAGAGGCCCCAAAAAAATTCCGATTCCGGGCCGGCCCGTGACAATTTTGCTGAAATATCAGCGCTGAGAAATAAAAACTGAGCCTACTATCTAATTCCATCCCTCTACAGTAGTCCTGACCCTCAATCTAAATAATGAGTTCTACTTAAGAGCAAAAACCAGTTTCTGAGAATACTGATCACGGTTACCTAAATGAAAAGTGGATAGAGAATGGAAATGACGAGTGCGTAAGAGGGCACACTCAAAACAACAGAATGCAGGTCGTAAAATCTTTGTTCTTCTCAAAAGCTCTCAAGAAAATGATAGAGGACAAAAATCAACCGTAGATTTGAAAAAAAATGAACGAGAAGGGACAAAATATAAAATATGTATTAGAAAATTTTTAAAAAATAACTAAAACCTACCCTTTCAAAAACCTCTCCTAACAAAAGTTTGAAACTATTTCGGACACTCAGCCATCTATTCCAAAGGACATATCACTTCAACATTCTATTCTCCTGAGCTTTAACACAAAACTGCGCGACAATTGGTTTTTGGTGTTATTTCTATTCCCCCACTTTCACAAAACTTGTCGTTGCTCTTTAGAAGCAAAATGAGGGCGGCCATTTGCCTCCCCGCTCGCGCTTGTCAAGGAGGCCAAAAAAGATGCCGTAGACCGAAAAAAGATTCAGTGATTGATTAGAAAATGGCACGTTTTACAACTTTCGCAAAAAAAAACAAAGCTTAGATTGGTTTTGTTTTCTTCATAAGAAGATAACTCTATTAGTCACATTTTTCCAGCATAAAACCAAATCTCACAGTTGCTACTCATAATACAAGTTGTTAGGCGGAACGTTGCAGAAAACGTTGTAAGAAGAACGAGTCGACACAATGACAAATGATTTGTTCATTAGCTCAGAGGGAGGAGGATGAGGGAGGAGTGCAATTATTAAACTATCTCAAAGAATGCGGCACATTATCAGAGATAGTGGAGGAACAAATGAACGTCCGAGTCATAAAAATGTATTATTGACCACTGATAGTAGGAAATACTAATTGTTGTGGGATACTAGTTGTTAAATATTGAGGGACGAGAGGAACTGATAAGTAGATTTGTCGTTTAGTTATTGCGGTATTTAGAGAATTCTGATAGGTATATCTTATTTTGGTAAGGTATTTCCACACATGTGTCTATAAAACACTGCCAGAGCAAGAGGAAATTTGAAACAAAATGTTTTATACTGTATCTTGGTGAACAAATAGACTTTAAAAATTTTCACTCTTTGATATTAGATATTCTAAATAATTTTTTAATAATGGGTATTTGATTTTATCTCCAGATGGTATTTCATTTTTTGTTCGAAAGTCTAGCTCGATTCACGAAAACTGAAATATTGCGAACGGTACCATAATTATTAACATTACTTTGATTTTCTCAAACACTTCGATCTGTTTCTCCCTATCAATGACGTGAAAATAGGGTAAAATGTAAAACTTCCTTACTCGTGCTTATTCCATAGTTCATATGAATTCCTAATCATGATGATTGAAACTGTTTTGAGCAAAAATGGTAAAATTATCTAATTTCATATCGTGAAAAAAAAGCTCTTCAGAACACGTCATGCTCGCCAAATTTAGAGTAGAAGAAAAGTGAACCCAAAAAACTTGACCTTGATAGATTCTCCCATTTTCATTCTCCCTCTTCTCTTTTTTCCAATTCCAATTCAGTTTCTTCTTTTCCCCTCCCCACAAATGAAACTTCTGACCGGAAGCCTGTTCCTGACACCATTTTGCTCTTACTTTTTTTCTCTTCATCATTTTGAAGCACTTGTCGATCAGTAATCGCTGCTATCTGATTGTGAAACGCACTTTGAAAAAAGGAAAAACCAACACAGTCTGCTATTTTTGACGGGTTAATTGAGTTAACAAACGTGTGAATTTGAGTCAGCCTAAATGCATGAGCGAGTATGCGCGCTGAAAGTTTTTCTTGAGTAAATAAAACATGGCAACTGATAAGAATTGACACTGCAAAAATACTGTGGTAGAAAAAGAGAAAGAGAGATGAGAAAAACCATTTTGTTAGTTTCATTTTGCTCATAGTTGTGAAAAAAGTGAAACATCTCATTTCTCCACGTTTTCGCTGTCTTGTTTCAAAATGAATTCGCATTTTACTAATATTCCAGACGACAATGACAGGTAAGTGCGTTTACGTAATACAATATAACAAAAATTTTATTATTTTCGTTTGAAACTTATGGTTCAAAACATGGAGTTAGAGCTGAATCATTATAAAAAGTATATATGCAATATGGCGGTGGAAAAACAGGATGACGGACTGCTGAAGTACGTTTTTTTCATAAAGTATTTTTTTAACACTAGTATCGGTTCTCCAGATCACAGCTATTGAAATGTCAAGTAGACTATGCTCAACTTCTGAAGGAAAAGAAAAGCTGTGAAATCAACTTGGAGAGCCAACAATCTGAAATTCAAAAATTAAAATATGCCTTCGAGCAGTGAGTGTCAGATATATTCGGTTCGAATTTCATTTTTGAATACTTCTCAGATCTCAGCAGCAACAGATACAGCTGGGGAAAAACATCCAATCTATGAGAAACGATTACGGATCACTTAAAAGTTGTTTGAAAGAAACTGAACAAAAATTGGAAGCGGAACAGGGAGAAGTCAATAAGTTAACAGAATATTTGGAAATTTCTAGGTAAATTTGGCTCAAAGTTTTCAAGATCCTCAATTTCCTTCTTTTAACATTTTCAAAATTTTCAGATCACAACTTCAAGTAAAAAACAGCGAGCTATCGAATATAATACATACAGCGAATAACGTGGATTATTATGAGACGGAAATTCAACGTTTGAAAGGCAATTTAGGGAAGTGAGTTTACAAAAGTATATTTCGAATCGACCAATCTAAAATTTCTAAACAGTGCCCGTCAAATACAAGCCTTGCTGTTGAATAACAATGAAGATTTGACAAAGAAAAATGAAGAACTGAACACTAATCTGATGAATATTACCGATCAGTTAAACGAGAACAAGCATGTTGCCAGGTAACTGAGATTCTTATAGTACCGTGTGTATAAACCAATTTTTTATTGTTTCAGGAAAAATGAAGAAGAATATTCAATGAAGTTAGAAGAAATTTTCAAAAACTTCCGCACTGAGAGAAACCAGTGAGTTTTGAATTTACGTTTCAGTTCAAGAAGGAATAATTGTTTTCAGATTGTGGGATGATATGATGTTTTATAAAAACAAAGTGGATTTCCCAGCGTCTTCACCAAATTGGGAGTCTCATATAACCAAACTTGAATCTCAGCTGAAAGAATCATCTGAAAGAAATCAAAAGTTACAACAAGAAAACAGTCATCTTCAATGTATAAACGATCCAGACGACTGCTCCATTTGCTACGAACAGCTGCCTCTGTCGAGGTGCTTGACGGAGAATTGTAAAAAGAATTATCACAACAAAGTGAGTTTTCTTTCAATGAAATGTGTTTTTCATATACCTAAAAAAATGGTTTTCAGTGCATTATTCGACATTTTCAAGGTAAAGGAGAAGAGGATCAAAAATGTCCTTATTGTAACAAACGATCAGTGAAAATCGGAATAGATTGTTTGGGAAGAGAAAAGGATTGATTCATTGTGAACTATTTTTCAATCGTAAATAAAAATGAGTGATATCCGAGTAACTGTTCTACACAAACCAAAAACCTGAAAATATAGAAATGTGATAGAAAACAAAACAAATTAAAATAATTAGAAATTAATTCAGAAAAATATTGAATCAGTCCATAAGTTCCCTGCAGTCTCTCCTCATTCTGGTAATTTCCTCCTCGACTTTTTTAGAAACATCCCAACCCAAAAATCTCATCGGAGTGATCCGACAGTTTTCGAAGTCCCGAGCTCTTGACATTGCCGTGTAGATCTCACCAAACCCGTCTTGATGTTCTCTCCAGCTGTTGATTTCTTCTCGATCCCAAGTCTCATTGCGAACAAGAATGATTCCATCAAAAGTGGCGCCTTGGGCTCTCTCGATGGTATGTGCGTATCCCAATCGGAGTGGAAATTGCAAGAACATTTGGTTTCCTTCTTTGAATGGAAGACGATGGATATCAATGATACCAGTGGAGAATCTATAAATATGGAAATTTTATATTGATGAAGGGATAACTAATTTTACACCGCTAGGATAAGAACTCGTATAAATTATAATTGAGCCCGTTTCAAAACCGCTAGTATTAAAACGATAGTAAAGTCTACATTTATGGCTGAATTGAGTCTGGATCATATGAATTTTTTTCAATTTATTCCAGTTCAAACTCCAGCAATGGTTTAGTTCTAATTTGGCATTACTAGGGAAGGATTCCGGGTCGAGTTTTAGTTACAGGTCGACACCTTTTTCACTTGAGCGGAAATTTCGCGCTGATTTCAAATCTGTATTCTGTTTTTGCGAAACGATCTCGTGAAAAAAGTTATTTCCGTTTTTGTGAATTTTCAGTGCAAAAATGAGCATTTTCAAGGGTCATAAAGTTTATGTTTTTATTATTTTTTCTATTTTTTTGTGTTCTACGTGTATTTCCAAATATAGATTGTATTGTTTACGTTGTACCAATTTGAATTCAGCGCAAAATTTCCGTTCAGGTGATATATATATATCTTGACCTGTACTCCAACACGGCCCGGGTTTTTTTCCCGTTAGTTCAAAATCTTCCTAGTTCTAAAATTTGATCTGATTACACTCACGTTACAATAATGGTTTCATCGTTAAAATCCACCACATGCCCCATTGCTCCATTCTTGATTTTTTCGTCATAGTTCACAGTGCACACAACCGGAGAACCATGAGCCACATATACGTCTTGTTGTGCAGAATTCCAGTTTTTACAGTCTTCCAAGCCTGCCGAATAAACAGGGGGAAATCTTCTTGTGCTATGTTCAGACGATACTAACTGTAATAACAATTAATAGTGTTTTTGAATAATTGATGCTTAGAAAACTAACCGATAAATTGATGTCGTCTACGATGTCATTGGATGGCGCCAGTACTGCAATATTTTCGCTTCCTGTTCTTAGGCTGAGTAGTTGGAATTCTTTTACTATTTTTTCTTTTGTTTGGTGTATGTCCAAACAAATGGAGCAGATATCTTTCAAATAGTTGTACAATCCCTCCTGGTTATCTCCATGTCTCATAGCTATTGATACGTCTTTTTGAGTTTCATCAGTAAGCCGGTAGTTCAATTCTGGAAGCTCGACAATTTTGAAAAGATTCCACAACTTCGAAGAGCTTGGTATCACTTTCATTTGCTTTTCGATGAAAGACTCGGGAAGATCTGGAAGTTCAAAAACAGATGTAACATATATGATTCAAATTATGTCACCTTCGAATATCCAATCTCCTTTTGGAGGTAATTGATGAAAATCTCCGAAGACAATAACTGAAAGACCACCGAATGGTCTCCGAACTCCGGTAACTTCCTGCAGGCAGTGATCGATTCTCGCGAAGTCAACATTACTAACATAATTGATTACATCGATTAACACAACTTCAGAATTTCTCATCCGGGAGAGGATGTTCATTTTGTAGTCTGGGATTTCGTCCAGGAAATCTTCAACGTCGATGTTCTCTCCCTGTCGATGTTTCCCCCACTGTAGGTTTTTCTTTATTGCATACACGAACTAATTTCTAACTATTTTTTCATTTTTCTATTTAAGAATGTTTGTTGCTGAGAACCTTGTTTGATAGAAAAATGAAGAAGTTTTATTTTCTTCAATAGATTGTGGTTCTCTGAGTCCTATCATAGAGCCTGTTTCTTACTTGCAAGGTTATACGCATAAAATTTTCAAATTTAATCAGTTTTTTCTCAGGAAACTTTCCAAAAATTTATCAATGCAATCATTAGAAGAGAAAACATTTCGTTTAAAAAATGGACATGGAAAGTTAGCTTTGAATTTTCGAAAACCCATTTTATCCCTGCTTAACAGAATAAAAGTATCGCCTTTGCTAAAATCAAAATACCACATCTCTGATGAAAATTTACACACCTTCAAAACAAATGTAGAGTGGATTGTGCGGGAACCGATCAGTTGGGACGCTATCGCAGTTGGGGCTGTCGAAATACAGCTGTCCAATCCCAACTTCTCTTGAAGACCATTTCGAATTGCTTTGAGAAGCAAAGATTTCCCAGATCCAGCGGCTCCATGAACCAATGTGTAGATTGGAGTGGTCTGAAACAATTTTGAATTCACAAATCCGACTTCATCGTATTTTTAATGTTTCTGTCTATTTTTTGAAACTCACGTTGTTGTTATCCATTTTTTTCATGACCCAGTAGTAAATCTTGCATTGTTCTGGAGACAACTTGTGACCGTCAACAATGACAGGTACGGAAGGTGTAGTCAATGGCATTGTATACCTAGAAGAACAGAATGCGAAGGAGTAATATAGAAAACTAGTAGAAAAGCAAAATATAAAACAAGGATAATGAGAAAAGGTGAACAAAACAGGGACTACATAGTTTCTGGTACAAAAATAGAACAGAAGAACATTATTTGTTTCAAAATGAGCACATTTTCATTTGAAAAAAAATTTGAAATTCAAAAATTAGCTTATGAAAAAAACGGAGATAAGAAATGGAGACAATTGGCGCTTAACAAAAGAAAGAACATTGGAACCAAGGGGCGGAGGATGAATGAGTCGTTTCGATTATTTTCGAAAAGGGTCTAATCATGTGTCATAGATAATGGATTTTTGTTTATAGAAGCCTAATCGGTTTTTGTTTTGAGAAGACACCATTACGAGTTAGCGCGAGTTCTTCAACAAAATTACACCTTTTGTAATCGTCTTTTGCTTCATATGACGCATTAGGCAAACAAAGAAGAACAAAATAAGCTTATTGAAAACAGGTGTAAACTTTTTTGTAAAAATTAGATGTCAAGGGTAATCTGGGAAGAGAAAGAAAATCTTGGAGGATTTCCTGCTGCAATTTTCCTGAATTTTGAATACTACTAGTTCCGCATTATACTAAACAAATAAGTGTAGTTTTTTCTTATCCATTTTTTTACACTGTCTGCCGTCGAGAGACAATTCTGTTCAGTGGTCAAAGTGATGTGCTGCCTATTTCTGATTATAAAATGTGTTTTTTCATCGAATGTAGACTACAAATTCTCGTCTTATTTTCATTTTGAAACTATAAAACCTGAAGCACTATTTACTGTATGGTTAAATTTGATTTATTCGAACATTTACATCTGATTACAAAACACTGTTACAAATTTTGAAGGGATAGAAAGAAAATTCATGCCGATTTAGTAAAAAAAAGGGAAATCAATCATTCGGTCTTCTTGTCCTTTGGGTTGAGTGGGGACTCGCGGGATTTCCCTAATCCAAATATATTTGGCAGCGGGGGAAACATGTTTTTCGATAAATCGGTGGTGAAATAATACTTGAACATGCTTTGGAACTCATTTGATGTAGGCGGAAGTAGAGGAGCTTCTGGTAGAATTTCCTTTGACAAGAGTGCGGTGAAAATCTCATCAATCTGGGATTTCACCTTTTTCTTCGAATTCGATTCATTCGAGGAATCTTCTCTCCTTTTTGAAACCAGAGTGTTTTGCACTACTGGCGAAGAATTCGCGACTCTAAATGTATTAATTATTTTGCTATAGTTGTAAAGAAAACTCCCTTACCCTGGTTTGTTGGGTGGATCACAGTTCATTTTTTTAAATTCAGGCTCCTTGTTGGCTGACATTTTGGCAACGGTAATCCTGAAAATGAGAAAAATACTAATAAAATTAATACCAAAAACCAAAACGCAAGTCTATAAACTATCTTTCAATTAAAATGTCCTGGTTGTTCGAAACCGAAAAGAGTTTTTTTCATCGTTTATCAGTTAGCCAAAAGCTGTAATTCCATTTGATAAATGCATTTACGTCGCGAATTTTGACAGGTTTAGTGATAATGAGAACCAGCTCCCCGTGAAAAGTGGAGGTGAAAGGAAATGAGAAAATAAGGAGAATGTTGGCACGACCATAACTATTTTAATGTATCTAGAATAATTTAAATATTCAGGTTTTGAAGTTGTCATCCTCATCGAAGTATTGTCTATCGGATACCTTCTTGTAGTCCAACTTTTTTGAAATTTGCTTCATTTTTTATTATATTAGTATGAAAACCAGCAGGACACCACAACAGAATGCAAATTATGTGCTCCTAGTACCCTGAAACTGATGGCAAACATAAAATTTTGACATTTTCTTGTCACAACTAAAAATCTTCATATAATTTGCAACAGTGTATCAATCTTCATTCAATCAATATTCTCTATCGACTTTCTCAGACAAATAAGTCTGAACTATATTCATCTCATTATTAGAATCCATCTCTTCTCTATTCTGCAATCTTTCCCATTCCGTGAGAGCACTTTTTGACGTTTTCCATCCAAAACAGTCGAGTGGTGTGATACGACACAGTTCTAAGGACTTCGCTCTAGATAGTGCAGTGTACATGTGCCCTGGCTCTAACATCGTCATATCACATGTGAACCAGGACTCTTTAGCAACTATGATAACACCGTCAAACTCCATTCCTTGACTTTCTCGGATAGTGAGTACTTCGGCAAGACGAATTGGGAATTGTTTCCAGTTACTTCGGTCGAGAGAGACACGTTCCAAATCTACAGTGCCACATGGGAATCTGCAAGCAATTACATAGAATAACGTCATCAAAACTGGAAAAACAGAATTCCTATTTTTACTAGCCGAGCGCAAACACTACCCCCTTCGCCTCCCACTATCTCTAGTCTCTCTTTTCCTATCTCTATTTTCTCCTTCTCCCGCCGCATTTCTCTCTGTTATAAACTTCCTCATGCCCTCTTCACAATGTGTCCTCGGTAGTATAGTGGTGAGTATCCGCGTCTGTCACATGCGAGACCCGGGTTCAATTCCCGGCCGGGGAGAATATTTTTTGTTTTTTTAAAGAAACATTGAAATATATGATTTTTGTTAGAATGTTCCAGATTTTAATAGTTTGGAACGAAAAAATTATTAGATGAAAGCAAAACGTTCAGTACTTCCACTGTTTCAATATAAAATGACATTTTGCAACAGTGTGATCCGATGCCATTAACATTCCCTCAAAATATTTTTTCAATGGAATTCATATATAAAAAAATAAAATGTTGAGTTTTGTAGTTTAAATTGTTTTTTAATTGAGAAATCCCAGAGAATTATAGGTATGGGTTATGGGCCATCGATTCAAGCGGGTGTCTATTCAAGTGAGTAATTTCTCATTCGGCTTGTAACTTTTTATGGGACACCGATGTATAAAAATTTTCAGATGGGACTTTCGTCAACAGAGCGACGCACTATCAAAAATATAATTTCAATTGAAATTTGAGCGTTTTTTATTCAGATGGCTAGTAATGTAATTCTCACTCCTAATTTTTCAAATGTATAATTCATTTTTTCAATACTTCAGGTCTGTCGTAAAGCAGACGGATAAGCATACTTGTCACGGGCCGGCCCGTGGCCCGGCCCGGCCCGCTCGGCCCGTTTTGAAACATTTTGAGTTTTTGAACTTTTTTTGGAAATTTTTGGAAATTTTTTGAAATTTTTTGACAAAAAGTATAGTTTTCGAATAAACATTTAAAATTGAATCAAAATGTGAATATGTATGATAATTTAAGCATTTTTGCTGTTTTTTTTTCGAAAAAGTTCAAAAAAAATTGGTAAAAATGGGTACCCATTTTTGAATCCGGGCCGCCGGGCCGGGCCGGGCCAAGAGAAATTTTAGCCCGGGCCGACGGGCCGAGCCGGGCCGGCCCGATTTTTGACAAGTATGCGGATAAGATCTTTTCGTTCGAGGCAGGATGGTCTTATTTTGAACTGAAATATTTTCAGATGATACTCACTCCACTGTTATCGTATCCTTTTCAAAATCCATCACCGTGCCCAACGTTCCAGCATGTACATTATATTCTTCAATATTACAGGTCAAAACAACTTGAGACCCTTTTGTTACTTTAAGGTCATCTTCCTCCTCAGCACCATCTACTAAGACGGTATTCGTTTGTTTCACTGTGACTTCTTGTGGAGAGAAATCTCCAACTGGTCCAACTTGAGTGAGAACCTGAAACAAATCTACTTTGAGTGAATTTCGTGACAACTAATATGTACCTGGTTGACTTGCTCCACCATATGCTCATCTGGAACCAGTATCACAAACTTTTTCTGAGGATGAGCTTCTCGCAGTGTTTTCAATTCTTTCATAACATCGCCTATACCGATTTCAGAGTCTTCTCCAAGTTTGCACACTTCCAACAACTTTTTTTGAACGTAAGCAACATTATCTGATGATCGAATTTTCTCAAGAATCTGAGCCTCTTCTGGATTAAACCTCATTCTCATGTTATCTTGTAGTTCGAACAATTCAAACAGACTCCAAAGAATTTTTGGAGAATCCGGAGTGGTTAAATCGCGTGGTTCACGATAACATCTCTCGATGTCTGAAAATAAACAACTCGTACAAAAAACTAGTACAATAAAACTGATACTACCTCTGTATATAACAGGTGCTCTTTCTTCGGGTCCCAGTTGCAATAAATCTCCAAATACTATTACGGATAGACCACCGAATGGTTGTTTCGTGTTCAGAACGTCTTGTGAACGATGATCAATTCGAGCAAATACCGTCGAGTTCACATAATTGATATCATCAATCATGAGCACTTTGCATTTTTTCCATATGCTGTGTAGAGCTTTTTTTTGTTCTTTTGGCAAAGGTTCAAATGGATCGTAATTCTATAATGACTATTTGAAAGAAAAATAAGAAGAGTATTCTAACCATAAAAAGAAATGTAGAATCTATTGTACGGGCGTTAAGTTTTTCAGCTGACGCTGCTGTCGGAGCAGTGACAAGACAACTGTTTTCACCATGAAGTTGACAGATTTGATCACGAAGAATTTTCAAAAGCAAACTTTTGCCAGTTCCCGCTGCACCACCAATCAATAAGAAAAAGGAGTTGTTCTGGAAGCGAGAAATTTTCCAAGCTAAATTAATATGTTAACTGTCCTTACCTCCATATATTTAACTTTTTCCATCGTGCAATCCAAAACTTGCTCCTGTTCACAATTCAGCTCAATTTCGATCCCGTCTACTTCTACTTTGCAATCTATTATTTCCATTGGCTCAATTTCCATATCCATTGTTTCCTGTTAAATTTGAACAAGTTATTTTTTCTCATATCAAAAATGAAAATGAACAAGAAATAAAATTCCAAGCAATTTCATACATAGTGACTTTTCCATATAAAAATAATGTTTATATACACTATTTGCCATGAAGAATTCCGTGTGCACACAAGTCAACGTGTTCTCTTATCGATAGTACACATTTACACATGTGGATTGAAATGTCAAACTAAACTTTTGCTAGAAAACAACTTCCCTATTTTCACAATGTTCTGAAAAAGAATGAAGAACTTTTGTCGACCAATCCGTGTTTATTTTTGTTTGTGAATAACTTCTTGGGGCGAAAATATGGTTTGTGTTCAGTTTAGATGGTTAGAAGACCCTAAAATCTGTTTCAGGAATAATAAAACCGTTTTCAGAACACAATTCCCTTGTTTCCGTGATAACATGATTTTCAAATAATTTCGAAAACAATGAGTCATTCTTCTCAAACAAGCAAAAAAGCCGTCAACTACTCCGAGAGACAGCAATGCACGTTTTCATCAGTTCTATTTGATGATTTTCTGATTATTTTAAATCTTGAAACCACTTTTTCTTCCAATCGTCTGCGAAACTTCAGTTTGTCACCATTTCGTCAAGTATATGAATGAATCATTGCATAAAACAGTCTCTGCTCTCAATGTTTGTGAGTGTGTCTCGCTGCGATTCTTATCAGCATTGTTTGATTTGCGAAAGAAATCTTTTTCGAAACGTAACGTCTTCACAACTTGGATAGGTATAAAAAACAGAGCAGTTTGATTTATTATAGTTTTCATTCATCAATCAGTTGTGTCAGTTTTTAAACTAATTGCACTATCATATTCTAGAATCAATAATGTTTGGCGCCAAATCCAAAGCAATCAACGAACCTGCCAAAAATCTCCCGGTGACCTTTACGTATGTTTTTTTAGTTGCAAATTCATTTCGAAACAAAACATTGTAAATTTTCAGACGTCAATTCCTATGGACACCAGTTGAAGAACAAGAAGGAGTTTGCGAGTATATCAAAGAAAAGCTTCATAAAATTAAAGTAGGTTATTGTGTTATTTATTTACAGTAAAGTTTTTGAATATCCTTGAATTTCCAGGAAAAACCGTTCTACATCTACCTCTTCGGATCTGAAGACACTAATCAGCCTGAGTTGTGCAAAAAGCTCAATGGAATTATTGTAGAGTATTTTAAATCAAAAGAAGCATGTTCTGTGTCGGCGCCCAACGATTCATATGCAGCCGATGTAAATGGTTCTCATTTATGCTCAACTTTTTTGTTGAAGGTAGGATTTTTATTTAAAAAATGGTAATTTTATATTGTTTTTTGTTTTCAGCTTGATGGGGATCTCTCCAATGAGAATATGAATCTGATGGACAACGACACTGAGAAACAACTGGGAAAACTACTTTTGGGAGTCAAAACTATTATATTTTACAAGTTCGATCTGATAAACCCTATTTTTCTCAAGCGAATTGACCAGCGTTTGAGAATCATTTTCAAAAAAGAACAACCGTTTGGAGGACTATCAGTTATCGCTTTTGGAGATATCGCTGGTCACTCAATACTCACTTCAGGTCAGTCTACACAGTCAAATTTTATTATAAAAATGAAACAGTTTTTTTTAGAAATATTGAAAGACTTCGAAGTAATTAGTCTTTCAAATCTTACCCCAGACAATGATGAGGATGAAGAAACAAAACTGGAAAAATATTATATGGGATTATATAAGAAAAAGAGTTTCAACACAAAAAAGACAGAAGTTTGTGCTTTTGATGAACTGAAAAGAAGAAAAATGAAGAATCCGGAACTTCAACTAGTAGTTTTGTCATATAACAAAGATTTGATTGAATTGGTCAATAAAATGGTGAGTGTAATTTATCTTAATTAATTAATTAGTAATTTTGTTCAGGAGCTCAACGAATTAAAAGATGAAAAGAAAACTTTCCGTTCCAACCAGGTTACCAATAAAAGTGAAGACAAAGTTCAAAAGGTCAAAAAAGTAGTGGACAGTCTGGAAATCGGAGTTGGATCTACAGTAATCTCTACTTGCGATCTTAAAGAAGTAAAACTCGGAGAACTAGGAAAAGTGACATCCTTTAACAATCACGATGGAAGCATTACCGTTGAGTAAGTGACTCATAGAATCTTCATGAAAAAATAGATATGTTTCCAGTTTCCATTCTGAGAAATCTGTCAAAGTTAGGACTGCACTTTGGACAGCGGACAACTTGCAAACAATTTGGGAACAGTTCCCACTTCAACCAGCTGCTGCATTGACGATGGAAGATGTTGAGGGATTGATGTTCGATGGAGTCATTGTGATGCCAGATGGGATTAATGATTCAAAAACAATGAATAAGGCATTAGGAAAAGCTAAAGACTTGGGTAATTGTACAATTACTCCGTATACAACAGAATTGTTTTAATGTAATAAATTGGTTGTTTTTATTTAGTAGAAAAAGTTTCAAATAATCGATGGCTATACTAGCCAGGTATTATCAAAGTTCAAACGTTTAATATTTCAACTTGACATCTATCAGTGTATTTTTCTTCAAACGCCATATTGATAATAAAAATGACGTCATCTAATTGTAAACACCGCCAATTTTTTTTTTTCAGTTTTTTTTTCCAGCTGTCAGTAGTTTTCTAACCGCATCATGATTTCTTTAAAACGGTTGTTTTCGTGAGTTGCTTTCGATCAATTACCGTTAATTTTACCCTACAAGTTATAGAACTTTTACTAGTAACCAAAACGGACAAAAACAAAAATTTGAGAAATGGAATCTCCTGCCAAACGAAATCAAAATGATTTGTATCAACCATATGGATCTGAAATCGAAGTATATTGTCCAAAAAGGTGAATGCAAAAACTAAATATGTGTTTTAGGTGCCGACTCCGCAGCACGAGTCATACTGAAAAAGCATTGGTTGAATCAATGAGGTTTAATGTTGACAAGTTAGAAATTGAATCCGACCATGGACAATTTCGTGTAACAGTCATACTGGACAAACGTTCTAAAGACGTCGTTGTCTTTGAATCAACCAACTTGAAAACTCTATTCAAAGTTGCACTTCCCATGCTGCTATTTGTGCTTACTAATGGTGCAGTTGATCAATTTTCGATAAATAGAAAATCAGGTATAAATTTTCAATGAGTTCTTCGAAAAAACAACTTAAATTATTCTAGGAACTCCGGATTACGCATCAACACTATTTGCTAATATGAAACCTACAATTCTTTTTCGTATAAAACGTATTAACTTTGGTGATGCTGTTTACAAACAGGGCGTAGAATTCATCAGATTCTGTGACCCAATATTCATTGAATCAGTTGAAATGAATGCAGATAACAAATCACCTGATGCACTAGATAGTATTCTGGAAACCACATCTGTAAGAAAAAAATATAGAAAATCATGACTTAATTTAAAAAAAAGCTTGTTTCAGCTGAAATCTACTACACAGTGGACTATACACTACTTGAATCGGTCAGATGCAGCCACTAAAGTTGCTACTCATTGGAACAAAAACGATGTTGGCACTGGTAGAAGATTTTATTTTTCTACAACCGTTCCAGGAACTCTGAGCTGTTTTGAATCTGCGTTCAAAGGTAGTCTTATGTAAGTTTATTTTTGTTGTTACGTCAAACATAGATTAGAGTTTTTTAGCCACAAGGGACAAAGTAGAATACGCGCGGCTATGGATAATGTGGATAGGCATATTGTTCTGATAATGTACAAGAGGTCAAGCATCTATGAGTACTTTTTGCTCATGACGACTGATAACATTTTTGATATTGTAGATAACCAGTTTGAATAATTAGAACGTTTATATTTTACACATCTCTCTCACTTTATGCCGCCAACTCCTACTATATGTTTTATGTTTAGTTTATCTCGCTTATTTCCTTGCATTTCAAAATTTTTAATTTCATTTTATTAACCGTTTGTAAACCATCCTATTTTTCCTTGCACCTCTTCTTTTTTAAAAACTATTTTTAATCCATGATAGTCCTGTCCTTGGTACATGTTTTATAATCTACTTGACCCTTCGTCATTACTAGTTTAGCGGAGGGATTGTTTGTATTTAGTTTCACCGTTTATTTTGATCCCTCATTTTGATACATTTACATTTTGATACATTTTTTAATTTAGTTCAAATAAGACGAATGTCAAACAGCCAAAAACATTCACTGATAAAAAACTCTCTTTTTCCACTTTCTTACAATATTTTCACATTCAACTCTTATCATTTTCACTCATTCACTTTAACTCCACTCGTATTCCTTTTTAATTAATCGATTACTGTTCAGAGTTCAATTAACAAGTTATGGACGGTCTTACAGTGGCGGCGCTACGGGACCACATAATAAGGTTTGTTAAAATGTGTACATAGGTCTGTCAAGTTTTATTTTCAGAGTTCGAGAAAGTTGCATGTCATTGAGTGATTTTGTTGAAAAGTTTGTGTAAGTGACCATTGATACATTTTTGGAAACATTACGGTAATTTTCAGTCAAGCCTCTGGTCTAAATGCCAATGACGTTATCAACTTACCACTGTTATTTGGAAACCATGATAAAACATCTGTTGAGGTTGATGGGCTTTCTTTGAACACTGAACAGTTGAAAGTTTTCAACAAAGTTATGAACCATCTAAGGAAAGATCAAGATCCAGTGTACATGTTTGTCAGTGGACCCTCAGGAGCAGGCAAAACACTGCTACTGAAAGCTCTACGTGATGCTACCCGCTCTCACTTCCATTCGGAGGAAGAGTCTTGCATTGTAACAGCATTCACATTCACAGGAGCTAGAAGTATTGATGAAGCCACTATTAATTCTACTTTCAGAATTCCGGTTAGCTTTTTTGAATGACTTCAGAATAATAAATAATACCTGTTACAGGTGAATGCTAAAAATGATAATTGGATAGGATCTCCCCAGAAAAATTCAAGCTTCGAAAACAAATTGAAAAAAGCTAAAATAGTGTTGGTTGACGGTATCAACTTTATCAATGCGTCACTAATTCATTCGATGGATCAAAAACTGAGAAGTGCTCTAAACGGACAAAAACCATTTGGTGGAGCGTCTGTCATAATGTTTGGCGACTTATATCAAATGACACCAATCAATGGATCCCCAAACTGGAAAGGTTAGTTGAACTCAAGCTATTTAGACTCTTACAATGGAAGCCTTCGGAGACGCGGTTTTCAAACGACTTATAAATTTGGCCCTAGGTACTATCGACCACGGGAAGTTGATTTCTGCCATCAAAACCGGCTAAATTTTTCAGCGAGCAAAGTTATGAGCTCTCAAACTTTTCATATGGGTAAGCTTTTTCACATGGAATTTCAAATCGGCTTCATATACGGCACCAAGCGGTTCCATATGTGTTTCTTGAACGGTTTGGAATTCTTTGGAATCCATTTGAAATTCTATGTGAAAAAATTATTCATACAAAATTTTTGAGAGCTCATAGCTCTGCTCGCAGAGACATTTAGCCGGTTGTGACTGCAAAAATGGACACCACGTAGTCGAAATTGCCTAAAACCAGATTTGTAGATTGTTTGAAAGCCGTATCTCTAAAAACTTCCCTACTGAATATTATAAATTCTCAGGTAGCACTGCTAACTCATTATGGAGACTGATGAAATTAGAAGAGCTGACCAAGAATGAAAAAGTGGTGGATCAGGATGATTTGGACATGCTGGACGTTTTACGAGTTGGGGCGCCGTATCTTATTCAAGCTGTGTCTGAAAAACTGAAGTCTATGTGTGAAATGAAAGGAGAGACTATGGAAGATGTGATTCAAGAAGTTACAACTTTGAAGTTGAACAATTCTGACAAGAGTTTTGCAGTTCTTACCAATAAAAACAACGATGTTGACAAAATCAATGAGAAGGTAAGAAGAATTCATTACAATTTTTTCTCTGATTGTTTTAATTGTTTAGATTCTCAGTCAACTTGGGAGCAGAAGAATGTTCAAAGCCCAAGACTGTGTGAGCAATTTGCGTGGCTCAACTTCTACATATAATCTGATTGGGAAGTATGATAAGAAAGATTTGGAAGTAGCTATTGGATGTCAAGTAATGCTGACAGCAAACTACAAAACATTATCTTATGGAACTGTTGGAAAAGTGACTAGTTTCACAGATGACACTATCACTGTCAAATTCCCCACTGGCCACGTCCCTCTGACCAGATGTGGCTGGTTGCACTTACAACATGGCTGGAAGCAGTTCCCGTTGGCACTAGCAGAAGCATTCACTTTCCATAATTGTCAAGAAATCACTGTTGATGGTGTCGTCATTTTTGGAGAACTTGAAGAGCGGAATGCCTACACTGCGCTGTCGAGAGCTAGATCCCTGAAACTTTGTCGGATTACATCGATTCATGTTTTGGATAACTTGTCGAACAGGAACTTGGATGAAGAAAAGAAGGAGATGGCAAGGCTGAAGCGTAATTGTTGATGATGGTGAAAACTTGATGAAAATGTAATTTGTAGTATTTAAGAGAAATAATAAACTGAACATATAATTCTGAGAATCGTTCTCTCCTGATTTTGCATAAAAACATCTGCCTGGCTAGAAAATTGCAAACAGCATTAGCAGTTTTCACTTGTTATTCATATTCAAAATGTCCTGTGTATTTGAAAACACATTTCTTGAATCCGACAGATTCCTATCTTACGTTTTGCATGGACTAACTTCAATCGAAGTTCCAATTCATTTGTTTGGTGTTTACCTTATCATATTCAAAACACCAAAAACTATGAAATCTGCTAAAAACAGCATTCTCCAACTGCATATATTATGCTCGATCATGGATTTGATGATGAATAGTCTTTTGAGTTTCTATATATTTATGCCGTCTCCAGGTGGTTATCCAACAGGATTTATGAGAACACTAGGAATAAACCCTACTTGTCAAACATTTCTTGCTTTCAGCTCTATGCTAGGTACTTCCTTGTTTTTGGAGAAGAAACCTAATTAGTTTTTCGAATTTTCAGCTGTTGCATTGTCATTCATCTCATTTTTCGAAAATCGTTATGATGTTATAGTGATAGGCCAGATTGGGAGATCCTGCAAACGGAATATATTCAGGATTCTTTATTTTGCAGCAAATGTTGTTTACGTCGAATTGACCATGGCCTACATTTTCTGGCGCTTGCCAAGCGTTGAAGAAGGGAGAAAGGTTATTTTCGAAGTATGGCTCTTTTAAGTTAACAATGTTACTCACTTTTTTCAGACACTGCCATGCATTCCAGCACATTTAGTCAACAATCCATTTTTTATTCATTTGAATGCTCGTCTTCCAATCATTCCAACACTATCAAGCACAATGATTCTTGTTATATTTACACAAGGGATTTACTTTGTTATTTATACAAGTTATCACTTATTCAGTGCAGTGGAGAACGTTTCGAAACACACTCGTTCTATACAGCAGAAGTTTTTTGTAGCCATGTTATTGCAGGCTTCAATACCAACTCTTCTCTTTTTTGCCCCACTTATTTGTTATTATATGATATGGAGGTTGTTTTATTACAATCAAGGCATGCACACACCAAACATATCAATTTTTATTTATCTTGTTTTGTTGCAGTGTACAACAACTTATTGATGATAGCAGCTGGATGCAATGGATTATTCAACACAATTGTTATGATATTGGTTCACCACCCTTATCGAAATGCTGTCAAAGAAATGTTATGGATGAGAACAATAACTGATAACCGAACTACTTTTGTTGCAACTTTGAGACCTATAGTGGACCAGAGGGAGTTGGTTGCGATTGATGGATAATTTGAGTGGATATTCAAATAAAAGCCAAAACTGAAATTGCAGAATTGCATTTTGTATTAAAAAGAAATTTTCAATTACAGTATAATACATGTTACTAAATAAACTTAATTAGAAAATACCACATTCTACTTTGCCAAATTTTCTCATTTCAGTTTCTAGAGCCACCTCTATGTGTCGCTGTGTTGCGTCGTTGAGCTACCAATGCCCACGAATTTCTCACCGCTGTTTTTTCTTGTTCTAATGAAGATTTTCGAAAATGTTTGATTTTTATTTCATTTGATTAATGTTTTTTATTACAACCAAAGTTCTGCTCAGATTTTTCCAAGAATTCCCTTTGACTGCGCTTTTTCCCATGTTTGTTGCGTTGTCAAGTTTGACTTCTCAAAAGCCAGATTGTTAAATTTTCAGAGGCAAGAAGGGAATGGTGTGCTGCTCATAACAACAACTTGCGTCGAGACTGGCTCCGTCATTGGCACAAGGAAAAAGATCCGGAGAACAGGAGTAGCAAATGAAACGGTGGACTGCTCGGAATGTGGTGACACGTGGCACAAAGTATGTGCACTACATTTCAAAGAGGAAGCAAGCATGGTTAGTTTCTCGTGGCTCTTGACGATATTTTCAACTTGTTATTTTCAGATTGCCGAGCTCTCCTGTGGTGTCTGTAAGAGGATTCCAGATACCTCGAAGAAACGGTGGATTGCCCGGAATGTGGCAGTTTGTGGCACAAAGTGTGTGCACTACATTTCGAAGAGGAAGCAAGCATGGTTAGTTTCTCATAATTCTTGACAATATTTTTAACTTGTTATTTTCAGTTCGCTGAGCTCTACTGTGGTGTCTGTAAAAGGATTCCGGATACCTGGAAGGATCACTCCGATAAAAACGGCACATGTATTCGAAAAGGCGAGGAGTACATGTGCCGGAAAGCAAAAGAAAGATGTCAACAAGGACAAATGGACAATAAAAGTAAACCATACAGAATATAGGTAGAGATTTATTTTTGTAGTTGACAACTTTTTTGTCAACTACAAAAATGAAGCTCTACCTCTGTTCTGTATGGTTTACTCTGTTTCCAACACCTTGTTCATAACTCAAATCCCTGAGTGATATTCACTGCTTTTATGTTGTTTTTTTCTGGGTGTTTCTTCTTATTGCTCATTCTTGATAGTGGTTCAATACTGTTTGATGTTATATTAGGCTGAGTCATAAGTTTCTTTATTTTTTGAGATGATTTTTGACACGCGATTTCTCGAAAGCTAATAACTCACATAATGAGAAATATAATTGTTCAGTACTTATAACTCATTGTGATTCTACCTGTGACTTGACGTCCGCCATCTGCTTAATCTCAGCCGTAGACAAGTCAAAACACTTGAGGAACCCTTTTTTGGTACAATTTTTCGACTTCATTTTATTCCTATAAAATTTTGGCGAGAATGTGTGAGTCAATCGGAATTAAAACAAGCAAGAACATCTATGTATAAAAAACTAATAAAGATATTTGAACTAAACAACGATGGTTTAATGCGGGTCTTTAAAGAAAGGTGACCATAAGCAATTTAGAGAGGTGCGAGTATTTTCGATTTTTCTTTAACGCTAGATAGGGAAATCAGTGGAAATGTTTATTATTGAATAGAGTAGACATTGATGTTTTTAAATTTACTTTGTTTCGGATATTCACACCATTTGTCTTTTTTCGCAAGAAGCCCAAAGTTAACATCATCAAATTCACGTGATTTTTGAGTTTGATGAAGCCTTCTGCTCGTACTTTTGAATCAATCCACTATATCTTTTGCACAATTTTAGAGTAATGTATTTACTGTTGATTACTTGTAACAGAATATTTCAGACTTGTTCGTGATCGTTGAAAAGAGATCCAGACTTCACTCAGGTCTACTTCACTAATATTCTCAAAAATGTGAAAATCTTAACAATCACATCAACCAAGTTTTATCACTTATTCGAATGACTTTGGTATACAGTTTTTGTTGCATAACTTTCTTATGTTACTGTCTAACTTTTACAAATAGTTTGACATAAATGCTCTCTCCAAAATTTTAGTAATCGACTTAAACTCAGGAGAACATTGTTTTCTCATACCTGTCGGTCGTCTGATCATAAAATCTTTATCTTGGAGAGTTTTATCCGAAACTAAATTGTTATAACAAGACAAAGTCTTTCTTTATAAATACCACTCGTTTCCTTATGAAAATTTCAGAATTTTGATATAAATCCGACTAGAATCAAAAATCTTTTCAAAATAAGAATTTGATTAGAGACAGAAAAAACTGTCGTTTTCACGAGTGGACAGTCTGTGCACTAACTTGAAACATTTTTTGTTAGCCACTGAAAAAGTCATTATTATGCAAAAAAGTTTGGGTCGATAAACAATCATAGTACTTAGAAACTGGAAGTCAAAGTTCAACCCCAAAAAAAGAAAGAAACTTATGACTCAACCTAATAGTTAATTACCAATATTTAATACATGATTCCTTTACTTATGGTTTTATTCCCATTCAATAAATAAACATAAGTTTCAACAATTTTTAACCTAAACCGTATATATTACTTTCGAATAATTCTGAAATTTTTTAAGCCCCACTAATTTTAAAACTTGTTTTAAGAAAGAAAACTTCAATAGTGTTTATTTCACATTATTTTGAAGATAGTGCTATTCCATCTCTTTAATCCTTTCTCTGTTTTCTTCGGCAGAGCAATAGAGAAGTGTGTGGGATAGCGAACCAAGTCCCCTGCCGCTGCGAAACAACATCTGGTCGAAGTGCCTGGACCTCTCATCCCCCAATGTTTTTTTCTCTGTATTCTTCTATTAAACTTTCTTGAGAAAATCCCTTTTGTTTGTTACACAACGTTTCTCTGTTTCTCTAATTTTCTCTCGTTTAGAGAGTTCGGACCACTGGAGAACTTCAGTCTGCATTTTATTCCCCCAAGACGTCCTGTATAGATGTCGCCCCCCCCCCCCCCATGTATATAATTTTGATTTTCTTTGAATACTGATTTTATCTATTTTTATTATTGTTTCTGCTATTATTTTTTGTATATTTGTCGTTGTTGAAAGTTTGGAAAAAGGTGAGTTCTGTTTGACAGTCGTAAAGTCTGAAAGTTTGCAAATAAGGTCATTCTGGCTGTATGTTTTGAATAATGACTATTGTATATTAATGGGGTTATTTACGGCATGTGAAAGTGTATTTTGATACATCTTTTATTATTCACAAACGTCGATAAATTAGATTTTAGAAATCTCATCTTAGCGTTGGTCTATCAGCATTTTTTCCCTTCGTTACAATTATCGACATGATTATGTAGAAAAACTGTCTGAAAAGGAGGAGAAATACAGAAAAATGGGCAAAAAATGAATTTTCAAACTTATTTTTGCTCATTTTCATGACAAGGAAAAACATTTCATGAATAACCTTATTATGAAAAACTTATAAACTACCAAAAACATCAAAATACATGTTATTCGCTGTTTTTCTCTGTGTTTGGTCCTAAGTCGAAGCTATTTTCACTGATGAAATCATTGTGTTTTATGCATAGATGCAAGAACATTAGACAAAATATCCCAGGTTCTAATCATTCCCATATTTCATAACAATTTTAGATTCACAGACTCCACCCAGCAGAAGACATCTGGAAGAGTTTGCGAAAACCCTGAAAGCTGAAAACGAGAAAAGTCTAGAGGGTTAGTTGATTCAACGAACATTATGAAAAAGTATACACATAAGAGCTCATTTTCATGAGATATAACTTCTTTCAAGCTTTACTTTTGTCGTAACTGATGAAAAAAAACTTATATTATATTTTCTCAGACGTTTTAGCAGTAAATAATATTTTACTAAATATAATGATATTGGGATTAGCTACAACTCATTCATTTTATTTTCAGGACTCAACACCTCTATATCTTCGGTTCCATTATCGGTAGAAGGAACTTCCGGGAGTCCTTGGATTTAAAAAAAAATGGAGAAGGTGAGTGGACATTAAAAATCTTTTAAAAACTGACAATCAGTTTTTTTATGTTGAGCTGTAACAGGTCTCAAAAATAGGCATGTTTTTTAGAAATCCCGATCAGACGGGAAGCAAACTCTGCTTCTTCTTCTTTCCTCTACACGGAGTCACCAACCAAGGATATGAAAAGGATGGAGTGAGTTCTATAAAAATAGTATGCATGGTTGATTTCGGTCTATCAAGATATGTAGGAATAACTAAAAACTTTTTTCAGAGAGCAGGAAGTTGCAAAGGGATATAAGGACAATAGGATGCTGGAATTGAAGGAAAAGTGAGTTTTCGATCTGCTTTCTTGCTTTGTCAATCAGTTACTCGTTTTCAGGAGGTGTGCATCATTTTCCTGGAAGTAATTAATATAGTTTAATTTTTTTTTATGTTAGCATTATTTTCTTAGCTCAGATTGACATAGTTTTATTTACTCACTTCATGTATATCATCTCTTATTGTTGATTTTTCGTGTTATTCTTGTTGTTAATTAATTTTAATAATAAAATGGTTATTCAATAAACAAAACTGTTTGAATTTGCTTTTTTTCATTTACACTTTTTGAAGTGCTACAAGTCATACTTGCAACGAGCCGGGTCACAGTACAAAAATTTGAAAATTTGAATTTTTTGAAATTTTTTTTTTGATTTTTTCGCAAAAAAGTCGAATTTTCGACTATGTTTTTACATATCGATAAAAATCAAGTGTACATAGGATTTTTGACTATTTTTGATGAAAATTTCAAAAAATTTCGAAAAATTTTGTGAAAAAATAGTGCTCATTTTTTGACTCCGGGCCGACCGGGCCGGGCCGGGCCGGCAACTTTCTTTATCGGGCCGACGGGCCGAGCTGGGCCGAACCGATATTTTGCAAGTATGCTACAAGTCTTTTATTTTTTAAACAGGCCTCAACGTCACACAGATCCAAACGGTAGCTTTTTTCGAATTTTCTTTTTTTTTGCTGAAAAACAGCTGCCTGGAGGTTTTCATTTAATTTTTCAAGAATTAAATAGACAACGGTTCAAATTTTTCATGTTTATTAATATAATATAGCACTTTTCAAGTCATAGAAGTTTATGAATGTGAAATCATACTCCACAACAAGCAATAATATCGACCAAGACAATGAACATGAGAAGCTAATTATTTTCGAAACATAGCATCATATATATTTTGTAATACTGTGACGGCAACAATATCAGGAACGGATAGGCTGAAAGAAGATTACGAAAAGGACCAAAACGAGGAGAAGGAGTAATTGAGCAAGACGACATAGTTCAAATCCCGTGGTCATATTTCGAGCGAGATAGGAGTCACTCGCTATTCCAAATTGAGCAACACAGTTAAGAACCCGGAAATATATATATTGAGCAAAATAAAATAAAATACTTAGCAGTTTGAAATTGAGCAAGATAATTGATAACCCGTAGTTATAATGTGAGCATGATATAGTTAGCAGTTGAGAACAACAAATAAATCCGTAGTTATAAAATAGCACCAGGAAAAGCATTGAGCACAATAAGGTAACCCGGAAATACTGAGGACCTCGAGTTCCAGAATAACCAGTGTGGTGCATACTAATGTACATCGAAAATCTTGTTCTCATTCTGAAAAATAGCCTACTTTGGGCTTCTGTATATGTAATAACTCACATTTTCCCAACATTCTAGTAATTTTGAATACAGGAATTCAGAGTGGACATTGTAGGTGGTCGTAGTTACCAGCAAGTCAGAGAAAAACGACATCTGAAAAAGGACGAAGGAAAAGAAAAGTAAATCGATAAAATTTTTAAAAAATCGAAAAAAAATAAAACTGAAATTAAAAGCTGAAGCTGTGCTTTTATATGTGCTTATCAGACACTCCGCCCACTTTCGAGAATCTTCTTTCCTGGTAAACCCCGCCCATTGTCATGTGGTTGTATAGCTGCCAAATCACTATTTTCGTCTTCTGGGAAATTAAAATACAGAGTAAAAATGCGGAAAGTGGTGTTCTGTCTAGAAGTATTGTTTTTGAGAATTTCGTTTTCAGAAAACTATACGCTAATGGAACGTCTTGTGTTTTTGTCAGAGATCTCCGTTTCGAAAGAAGAAAAAACGGATGTATTGAAGGATTCGCAGACTTTGATTTTTGATAACATTCCCGAATACAGAATAATTGTTGTAAACCAAATACCACACTGACATTTGGTCCTTCATTCCGGTGTGTGAAGGACGTGATGATAGATGAGAAAATACCAACAGAAAACCAAAATCAAAACGGAAAACATATATTGGAAATGAGAAAAAGCTTTCAATTTCAGAAAACTCAATCAAAGTGCAGAACATATATTTCCTTAAAAGTTCGAAGCCAAAAGACACAGTCATGTATCGTATCGGTCGATAATTTTTTTTGTTTTTAGTTTATTATAACTTTGCACTGGGAAGGTAGGAGACATTCTACTGAACCATTTTTCAAAACATTTTTCTTTTTTCATAGACTCGCTACGATCCCACGCATTTTGACCAGTGACTTTGTTGAAGTTTATGTTTGCATTTTGTTTAAACGAATCTGAAATGCTCTAAAGACTACTAATTTTAAAACTTTTTAAGATGTAGAAATACTTCAATAGTGCTCATTACATCTCATCTTGAAAATAGTGCTCTCCCATTTCTTCCATCTCTTGCTCGTTTTCTTGAACTTTACACTCACAAAATGACGTGAGTGAAAAAGCGAATCAACTCCCCGAGAAGAAAGACATTTTCCTGCCGTAATGGAATTTCCAGCGATTGCTCATAATCATGCCAGCCAAGTCTCTTGCACCGAAAGAACAACAGCTGGCCGAAGTCTCTGAATCTCTTCTTCTCGAGTAATCTTGTGTGGAAAAATTGTTTTTTTGAACTGTGCTTGGTTGTACAGTGTACACTCTCTCATTTTTGTGTCCCTCTTTCATCTTTTATGACTCACCGTTTGGCTGAATCATCATTCTTACTTTATAGATTGTTCGAAGCTCCGCCTCCATGGTTGACATGAAAGCACAGAGCACAGCATTTGTTCTATCTTTTTTCAATATATTCCCCCAAGACGTCCTGTATAGATGTCGCCCCCTTTTTTATAATTTTGATTTTCTTTGAATATTAATTTTGTCTATTATTCTTATTATTTCTACTACTACCATAGTTATGGTTGTTAACATAATGAATAAAGGTGAGCTGAAATTTGAAAGAAATTAATATTTCATTATGAATGTGTAAACAATGACGATTGTTGTTTAGTCGATTGGCAAAAAATGAGATTATTATTCTGAATCGATAAATTGCCATCTTGATTGTAGAGGTCCTACTTGTCTTTTTTCCGATTACTTCTCCTCATTTTCATGGCTCTTGCAGATGAAGCCTCCGACGTTATCTTGTTGCCTTATTTTCCAACATTTCTGCCTGAATTTTAACCCTCAGTTCAGAATATAAAATAAACTTTTTCTTGACAAGGCGATCGATGACACAAGAATTTTTTGGCAACCCCTTAGTCAGCTTGTAGACAAAACAAAAAAACTAAAAATGCGCGTAATTCTCCTTTCCGCTCCACTCTTCAATTGCCCTGAGTTTTCAGCAATTCTGACAATGACGCTGTGTAGTTTATATGAGGCAAGGAATAGAAGAAGATAATTGCAAGTCTCAAAACCATGATGTAGACAAAAATCTTGTGTGTTCTTGCACTCGATAGGACACTCAATCTTTTGAAAATCTTTCAAAAGAAAGCCATTTCGCTCATGTATTCTTTTTTCGTTTTCAGGATTGCCTTTGGTTGATACCGGAGCCATGCGGGATGAGAGCTTGTGACACGTGGAAAACCAATAATATACGAACAAAAAGAAGCTGCACTTTTAATATGAAAATATCAACTGGTGAGTAGACGGGTGCTTCAAAAATAGTACGATAGATACGCAGCTTAGATACGCAGCGAAAAATACAGTAACCCTCTAAAATGTCTTCAAATTACGAAAATCTTGATTTAGTTTACGAAAGCTCTTCCCGAACCACGCCAAAAGCAATGTTTCAACCATCGTTCAAACTTTCTCATCATGAAGTTTGCTTTCTACTGTCTTTCAATACTCCCATTTGTCATACAAGTTCTAGACTAGTTGTTCTAGACAAGTTCTTGAGTTCAACAAACAAAATTATATTTTCCATATCGGTTCTGAGGCAAATACTATTTGATGTTCGTTATATTAGTTCCTCATCCGAATATGTTTTGTAGCTTCTTATTTGGCAATTATTTTCACAGCACTTAAAAACAAATTTCAGCGTTAATGGCATCTCATTCAACTGGAAGTGAACAGAAACTCTTTGGAGAAATGAGTAATGGTCAAAATCAGAGGAATAAAACTGATGGCCCAGACATTTTTGTAAGGTGAGTCATAAACCTGAAGCTATTCATTCAACTGTTTACGTACAGGAACAGAAGGTAATTTCAGATGTCAATACTGCAAAATGGATAAAACGTCACGATAGAGAACACTTGTATCCGTATAAACGGCACAGAATATCGTGGCACTTCTGTATTTAATGGAAATACCACTCAAGATAAAATGTTCGATTCTTGTTCGAAGCGTTTAATCAAATCATTTCCTAATGGAGAAAGTGGTACAATCATGTGCTATGGAACGGTAAGACAGTTTCTTTTCAAACATTTGTATACAATCGAGATTTAAAACTTTCGATGATCACACGATTAAAATAACAAACAAAGAACATTCGAAGAAATCTGCTTTAAATCTCGAGATGTGTTTGCCATAGTTTTCACGTTTATTGTTCGCCGTTCCTAACACATTTTGATGTTTTCTGTTGGTAGAAGAAGTTTCTTGCTCGTCCAAACATATGATTCTAAAACATTTACTCACAGTGGTTAAAAAACGTACCTACTTTCAGAGTGGTTCGGGAAAACGTTGACTCATACATCCTGGCTGAAATGTTTATAATTTTATTTTATTCACTTTTTATGTATTTTATTTTTAATTTATTTTGTAATATCTGTTATTTTGTTATTAATGTACTTAAAAAAATAATTTTTTGTAAATAAATACATGTTTTTCAATTAAAAAAAGTTTTTCAGTTTAACTTTCAAACTAAAAAAACTTTTTGAATGTAAATTCCTCCAAACTTCACAGGCTTCGAGTATTACCGCGACAACAGTAACAAAGCTCCAAAGTTTTGAGTGCTCCATTTCACGAACTAAAGTTCTTGAAAAAAAAATTGGACCGAGGAGAAGAACACACCTTCGTGCCAAGATGGAACTTTCTAGCATTTATACAAAAACGTGCCAGCCACGTCCCCTGCCCCCGTGGAACAACAGCTGGCCGAATTATCTGAATCTATTCTTTCCGAGTAGTATCGGGCGAAATTATTGTTATTTTTAAACTTTACTCAATCGTACAGTGTACATTCTCCCACCTTCGTGTCCCTTTCCATTTTCTCGCTCTTTTATGATTCACCGTCTGGCTGAATCATCATCTGTCCTATTCTATTTTACTTTTTAGAAGTTCCGCCTCTATGTTTAGTATAAAAGGTCAGAGGAGAGCGTATATTCTGTCTTCTTTTTATAAACTTTAGTCTGCATTTTAATCCCCAGAGACAACGTGTGTAGATGTCGCCCCTTTTTTTTATAATTTTGATTTTTTTTGAATACTAATCTTATCTATTATTCTAATTGTTTCTACCAATATGATGGTTATAGTTGTTGGCATAATGTATAGAGGTGAGTTCAAGTTTGAAAAAAACTAATATTACTGTATGAATGTTTAAAAATTGACAATTACTGGTTAGTTGATTGGCAAAAAAATTAGGTTTGTTATTACAAAGACAAACAAATGAATTTCCTTTTTTGTAGGGGTCCTATTTGTCTCTTTTTAATTAAGTTCTCCTCATTTTTATGACTTTCGCAGGCCGTTGTCTTGTGGCCTTATTTTCCAACATTTCTGCCTGAATTTTGGTCATCAAATCAAAAATTTAAAAAAAAATTTGGCGAGCGATACCAAAGCAATTTTTGGCAACCCCTTAGTCTACTTGCCTTATGTTGAGAAAACAAAAAACTAAAAATGCGCGTGATTCATCTCCCCCCTACATCCTTCAATTGTTATAAGTTTTTTTTTCAGTTCTGAAAAATGACACTGTGTAGTAAATATAAGGCAAGGTATAGAAAGAGATACTTGCAAGTTTCAAAATCATGATGTAGACAAAAATGATTTATATTCTTGCATTCGATGAGAAATTGTTTGAAGTAAGTCTTTCAAAAGAAAATCATTTCGTTCATATATTTTTATTTGTTTTTCAGGACTGCTACTGGATAATTCCCGATCCATGTGGAAAACCAATTATTTACTACCAAAAAGAAACTGCTCTTTTAATAAGGAAATATCAACTGGTGAGTAGACGGGTGCTTCGCTTGTTACACGGCGTCGCCACAACGACGGAGACGAAAAAAATTGTGCGAGAGATATGCAGCTTAGATACGCAGCAAAAAGTAGAATAACTCGAAAACATGTCTTCAAATTACGAAAATCTTGATTTAGTTTCAGCCAGTTTAGTTTACGAAAGCTCTTTCCAAACCATACAAAAAGAGAGCAATTTTTCAGCCATCGTCGCCATCATCGGATGTGCCAATGCTCAATTCAGTGCCACCGCACAAGCTGCAATTGTCAAAGCGCACAATGACTTGAGATTTGCTATTGTGAGGGATCAGTAATCCCTAACGGACAGTATCCCACAACCCGGTTAGTTACCATCAGATTGGCCGCTCACAGTTCGTTCCCATATCACTCACATCCCGAATACAGTCGCGGAAGTCTATTTTCAGACAAGTTACTTTCCCAACACATAATCTTTACTTTCTAGCACATTCCCAAGAGCCAATCGACTAGTCACCGTCCCAACCCCTCTTAATCTTTAAGAATGTTATTCCAGGAGCAGCAGTACAAAAGGACTCCCGCCACCACACAAGGAGCTTCAACCGGACTCCTAAATCTATGAATTATATCTGTCCTTAATAAACTCATTCTAAAGTAGATTTATTCTATTGCAAAAGGAACTGGTGATGCCGCTGGAACCATTGCCACCAGCAGCAAACATATGCAAGATGGTAAGAATCTTTTTTTAATGAACATATGGATAATGTGAACCTTCAGATATGGGACACCGCCATTGCTGCTCTGTTAAGATAGCTAGTTTTGAATTTTCTATCAGAAAAGATATTTCAATCGGTCTGAACTACTATTTCCAAATTTTTGGACAAGTCAACACTATTCGGCTCATCAATGGACTACAACTCCACATCACTCAAAAACTGCAATCTGGACTGATAACGGCCGAACTTTCGCAATTTTCGACTTCCCTGCCGCGGCGAAACAAGAGCTCGTCGAAGTATCTTTTTCCCAAATGTTTTTCTGTTTTCTTCTCTTATTGAACTCTCTTGATGAATCATCTTTGCGTTTCTAAACAATTGTGTCTTTGTTTCTCTGATTTTCTCTTGTTTAGAGAGTCCTGATCACTTGAGAACTTCAGTCTGCATTTTACTCCCCATCTTCCATGACGTCCTTTGTAGATGTCGCCTCCTTTTTTAAAATTTTGATTTTTTTTGAATACTAGCTTTTTCTATTGTTATTATTGTTGTTGGCACTATGGAGTAAGGTGAGTTGAAATCTGTGAAGTAATCTACTAGAGGGTCAAAATTTCAAGACAAAGGATGATATCAAAAAGGAGTTGACCTCGTATTTCGCTGAGCGCCCGGCTGAGCTCTGGCAGGAGGGAATCAAAAAATTGCCTGGACGTTGGCAGCAAGTCATCAATGCTGATGAAGAATATTTTGTTTAAGAGGCACTGTCTGTAAGAGTGAGAATGTTTGTGTTGGGCCTTGGCACAGTTGCAAAAAGTTGTTTCAATCCGAATTCTTTTTTCAGCATATGTACCCCTATGGTAGTGGTTTACAAACAATATGTCACCAGTCCCCTATGACGTCATCATAGGAAAATATGACCAATAATTGACTTTTCACCCAAAAATTCATAAAAATTTCAATTTTTCTAATAACTTTAGGAAACTTTCGCAACATGTTAGGAGTGTTTTTGACTACCCCTACACAAATTTTCAGCCCCTCAGACACCCCAGAAACCGTTCAAGTGAATTTCACTTTCATGTTTTTCCAACTTTTCTCAAAAAATCCCTCTAGAAGTACTCAAATTTCAAATCGTATTCGTATTCTCCGCAAAAAGTTCTATTAGGTCCAATTAAAATCATCAAAAAACCATTGCACCATTTTGAGATATTTTGATTTTTTCAAAAATCACATAAGGGTCCCCCCTTATGAAAAAAAAATTTTCACGAAAAATTCAAAGAATAAATTTGTTCCGAAAATAATCAGAATATTTATAAAAGACTTAGAATGAACCAATTTCGAGATTATACACCTCAGAAATTGGTTTGAACCTATTTCGTTTTTTTCTTCATCGAAATTTTTTCCCATTTTTTGACGTTTTCATCAATATTTTGTACTGAAGTACACAAATTTCAAGTAATGTACTTATTGCTCGCTAATTTTAACAAGTAATCAAAATAAGACAAATGAAAAACCATTGGACCATTTTGAGATTTTTTCATTTATTTCGAAAATCACATAAGGGCCCCCCCCATGGAACAAAATTTTTATCGAAAAAATATTTCAACATTATTTTGATTCAAAAACGTTCAGAACATTGATGCAATATTACAAAATGTTTTGTAAAAGAGTTTTGAACGTTTTTGAATCAAAATAATGTTGAAATATTTTTTCGATAAAAATTTTGTTCCATGGGGGGGGCCCTTATGTGATTTTCGAAATAAATGAAAAAATCTCAAAATGGTCCAATGGTTTTTCATTTGTCTTATTTTGATTACTTGTTAAATTTAGCGAGCAATAAGTACATTACTTGAAATTTGTGTACTTCAGTACAAAATATTGATGAAAACGTCAAAAAATGGGAAAAAATTTCGATGAAGAAAAAAACGAAATCGGTTCAAACCAATTTCTGAGGTGTATAATCTCGAAATTGGTTCATTCTAAGTCTTTTATAAATATTCTGATTATTTTCGGAACAAATTTATTCTTTGAATTTTTCGTGAAAATTTTTTTTTCATAAGGGGGGACCCTTATGTGATTTTTGAAAAAATCAAAAAATCTCAAAATGGTGCAATGGTTTTTTGATGATTTTAATTGGACCTAATTGAACTTTTTGCGGAAAATACGAATACGATTTGAAATTTGAGTACTTCTAGAGGGATTTTTCAAGAAAAGTTGGAAAAACATAAAAGTGAAATTCACTTGAACGGTTTCTGGGGTGTCTGGAGGGCTGAAAATTTGTGTAGGGGTAGTCAAAAACACTCATAACATGTTGAAAAAGTTTCCTAAAGTTATTTGAAAAATTGAAATTTTTATGAATTTTTGGGTGAAAAGTCAATTATTGGGCATATTTTCCTATGATGACGTCATAGGGGACTGGTGACATATTGTTTGTAAACCACTACCATAGGGGTACATATGCTGTAAAAAGAGTTCGGATTGAAACAAGTTTTTGCAACTGTGCCAAAAGGAATCCTCATCTTACAGACAACGCCTCTTAATTGATGTTGATTTACTTTGAAATATTTTGTAATAAACATTTGGCAAAAAAAGAAAGAAACTTATGCACCAGCCTGATAGATTTGGATATTACTTGAAATGACAAATACTACATACTCAGAAATTTCTTATTCAATATTCCACAATTTGTCTATTTTCACCATTTTCAGGAGACAGCTTAGGTGTTAATTACCCTCGCCACTCTCGTCAGGACGGAAAAAAAAATTCTTCTTCAAATATGGTGGAAAAATAAGGTAAGTCAAAAAAGAAACATTCTTATATTCTCGAATTAGTAGAAGTGGTGTGAAGTAATACTAATGAAGAATTTTCAGATTACTCAACAATCCTCTAGAAGATTTGGTTCAGGATAATAATAATTACGTTCGGAACATCCATACGACCCAAAAAATGAGTATGAAGATACAAATAACTACAGTAAACTAAACGATTTGTTTTAATATGAAATAGTATCAACAAATAGTTTTTTTGTTGAACGAAAACTCGTTGGGAAGATGATCAGTTCTTAGTAACGCCGAGACACGTTCGGAACATCCATACGACCCGAAAAGTGAGTATGAAGGTACAAATATCTACAGGAAACTAAACGATTTGTTTTAATATGAAATAGTATCAACAAATGGTTTTTTGTTGAACGAAAACTCGTTGGGAAGATGATCAGTTCTTAGTAACGCCGAAGCACGTTCGGAACATCCATACGACCCGAAAAGTGAGTATGAAGGTCCAAATATCTACAGTAAACAAAACGAATTATCTTAATATGAAATAGTATCAACAAATGGTTTTTTGTTGAACGAAAACTCGTTGGGAAGATGATCAGTTCTTAGTAACGCCGAAGCACGTTCGGAACATCCATACGACCCGAAAAGTGAGTATGAAGGTACAAATATCTACAGGAAACTAAACGATTTGTTTTAATATGAAATAGTATCGACAAATGGTTTTTTGTTGAACGAAAACTCGTTGGGAAGATGATCAGTTCTTAGTAACGCCGAAGCACGTTCGGAACATCCATACGACCCGAAAAGTGAGTATGAAGGTACAAATATCTACAGGAAACTAAACGATTTGTTTTAATATGAAATAGTATCAACAAATGGTTTTTTGTTGAACGAAAACTCGTTGGGAAGATGATCAGTTCTTAGTAACGCCGAAGCACGTTCGGAACATCCATACGACCCGAAAAGTGAGTATGAAGGTCCAAATATCTACAGTAAACAAAACGAATTATCTTAATATGAAATAGTATCAACAAATGGTTTTTTGTTGAACGAAAACTCGTTGGGAAGATGATCAGTTCTTAGTAACGCCGAAGCACGTTCGGAACATCCATACGACCCGAAAAATGAGTATGAAGATACAAATAACTACAGTAAACTAAACGATTTGTTTTAATATGAAATAGTATCAACAAATAGTTTTTTTGTTGAACGAAAACTCGTTGGGAAGATGATCAGTTCTTAGTAACGCCGAGACACGTTCGGAACATCCATACGACCCGAAAAGTGAGTATGAAGGTACAAATATCTACAGGAAACTAAACGATTTGTTTTAATATGAAATAGTATCAACAAATGGTTTTTTGTTGAACGAAAACTCGTTGGGAAGATGATCAGTTCTTAGTAACGCCGAAGCACGTTCGGAACATCCATACGACCCGAAAAGTGAGTATGAAGGTCCAAATATCTACAGTAAACAAAACGAATTATCTTAATATGAAATAGTATCAACAAATGGTTTTTTGTTGAACGAAAACTCGTTGGGAAGATGATCAGTTCTTAGTAACGCCGAAGCACGTTCGGAACATCCATACGACCCGAAAAGTGAGTATGAAGGTACAAATATCTACAGGAAACTAAACGATTTGTTTTAATATGAAATAGTATCGACAAATGGTTTTTTGTTGAACGAAAACTCGTTGGGAAGATGATCAGTTCTTAGTAACGCCGAAGCACGTTCGGAACATCCATACGACCCGAAAAGTGAGTATGAAGGTACAAATATCTACAGGAAACTAAACGATTTGTTTTAATATGAAATAGTATCAACAAATGGTTTTTTGTTGAACGAAAACTCGTTGGGAAGATGATCAGTTCTTAGTAACGCCGAAGCACGTTCGGAACATCCATACGACCCGAAAAGTGAGTATGAAGGTCCAAATATCTACAGTAAACAAAACGAATTATCTTAATATGAAATAGTATCAACAAATGGTTTTTTGTTGAACGAAAACTCGTTGGGAAGATGATCAGTTCTTAGTAACGCCGAGACACGTTCGGAACATCCATACGACCCGAAAAGTGAGTATGAAGGTACAAATATCTACAGTAAACTAAACGAATTATCTTAATATGAAATAGTATCAATAAATGGTTTTTTGTTGAACGAAAACTCGTTGGGAAGATGATCAGTTCTTAGTAACGCCGAAGCACGTTCGGAACATCCATACGACCCGAAAAGTGAGTATGAAGGTCCAAATATCTACAGTAAACAAAACGAATTATCTTAATATGAAATAGTATCAACAAATGGTTTTTTGTTGAACGAAAACTCGTTGGGAAGATGATCAGTTCTTAGTAACGCCGAGACACGTTCGGAACATCCATACGACCCGAAAAGTGAGTATGAAGGTCCAAATATCTACAGTAAACAAAACGAATTATCTTAATATGAAATAGTATCAACAAATGGTTTTTTGTTGAACGAAAACTCGTTGGGAAGATGATCAGTTCTTAGTAACGCCGAGACACGTTCGGAACATCCATACGACCCGAAAAGTGAGTATGAAGGTACAAATATCTACAGTAAACTAAACGAATTATCTTAATATGAAATAGTATCAATAAATGGTTTTTTGTTGAACGAAAACTCGTTGGGAAGATGATCAGTTCTTAGTAACGCCGAAGCACGTTCGGAACATCCATACGACCCGAAAAGTGAGTATGAAGGTCCAAATATCTACAGTAAACAAAACGAATTATCTTAATATGAAATAGTATCAACAAATGGTTTTTTGTTGAACGAAAACTCGTTGGGAAGATGATCAGTTCTTAGTAACGCCGAGACACGTTCGGAACATCCATACGACCCGAAAAGTGAGTATGAAGGTCCAAATATCTACAGTAAACAAAACGAATTATCTTAATATGAAATAGTATCCACAAATGGTTTTTTGTTGAACGAAAACTCGTTGGGAAGATGATCAGTTCTTAGTAACGCCGAGACACGTTCGGAACATCCATACGACCCGAAAAGTGAGTATGAAGGTACAAATATCTACAGTAAACTAAACGAATTATCTTAATATGAAATAGTATCAACAAATGGTTTTTTGTTGAACGAAAACTCGTTGGGAAGATGATCAGTTCTTAGTAACGCCGAGACACGTTCGGAACATCCATACGACCCGAAAAGTGAGTATGAAGGTACAAATATCTACAGTAAACTAAACGATTTGTTTTAATATGAAATAGTATCAACAAATGGTTTTTTGTTGAACGAAAACTCGTTGGGAAGATGATCAGTTCTTAGTAACGCCGAGGCACGTTCGGAACATCCATACCATACTTGCAAACCGGGCCGAAACGGGCCGACACGGGCCGGCGCGTAACTCGCTTCAAACTCAATATTATGAGCTCAAAAATATACCAAAATGTAGATCTCAACGAGTTCTATGTCGGTAATGTGCCGCGGGCCGGGCTAGAATGGCTTTTTTGGCCATTTTCGCGTTTTTTGGCACTTTTTCCCGGCCCGCGGCACATTAACGAATAGCCATCCGGGCCGTATTATATCATAGACATAGAACTCGTTGAGATCTACATTTTGGTATATTTTTCAGCTCATAATATTGAGTTTGAAGCGAGTTACGCCCCGGCCCGTGTCGGCCCGTTTCGGCCCGGTTTGCAAGTATGATCCATACGACCCGAAAAGTGAGTATGAAGGTACAAATATCTACAGGAAACTAATCGATTTGTTTTAATATGAAATAGTATCAACAAATGGTTTTTTGTTGAACGAAAACTCGTTGGGAAGATGATCAGTTCTTAGTAACGCCGAGGCACGTTCGGAACATCCATACGACCCGAAAAGTGAGTATGAAGGTACAAATATCTACAGTAAACTAAACGATTTGTTTTAATATGAAATAGTATCAACAAATGGTTTTTTGTTGAACGAAAACTCGTTGGGAAGATGATCAGTTCTTAGTAACGCCGAAGCACGTTCGGAACATCCATACGACCCGAAAAGTGAGTCTACAGTAAACTAAACGATTTGTTTTAATATGAAATAGTATCAACAAATGGTTTTTTGTTGAATGAAAACTCGTTGGGAAGATGATCAGTTCTTAGTAACGCCGAAGCACGTTCGGAACATCCATACGACCCGAAAAGTGAGTATGAAGGTACAAATATCTACAGTAAACTAAACGAATTATCTTAATATGAAATAGTATCCACAAATGGTTTTTTGTTGAACGAAAACTCGTTGGGAAGATGATCAGTTCTTAGTAACGCCGAGGCACGTTCGGAACATCCATACGACCCGAAAAGTGAGTATGAAGGTACAAATATCTACAGTAAACTAAACGATTTGTTTTAATATGAAATAGTATCAACAAATGGTTTTTTGTTGAACGAAAACTCGTTGGGAAGATGATCAGTTCTTAGTAACGCCGAGGCACGTTCGGAACATCCATACGACCCGAAAAGTGAGTATGAAGGTACAAATATCTACAGTAAACTAAACGATTTGTTTTAATATGAAATAGTATCAACAAATGGTTTTTTTGTTGAACGAAAACTCGTTGGGAAGATGATCAGTTCTTAGTAACGCCGAGGCACGTTCGGAACATCCATACGACCCGAAAAGTGAGTATGAAGGTACAAATATCTACAGTAAACTAAACGATTTGTTTTAATATGAAATAGTATCAACAAATGGTTTTTTTGTTGAACGAAAACTCGTTGGGAAGATGATCAGTTCTTAGTAACGCCGAAGCACGTTCGGAACATCCATACGACCCGAAAAGTGAGTATGAAGGTCCAAATATCTACAGTAAACTAAACGAATTATCTTACATTTAATATGAAATAGTATCCACAAATGGTTTTTTGTTGAACGAAAACTCGTTGGGAAGATGATCAGTTCTTAGTAACGCCGAAGCACGTTCGGAACATCCATACGACCCGAAAAGTGAGTATGAAGGTCCAAATATCTACAGTAAACTAAACGAATTATCTTAATATGAAATAGTATCAACAAATGGTTTTTTGTTGAACGAAAACTCGTTGGGAAGATGATCAGTTCTTAGTAACGCCGAAGCACGTTCGGAACATCCATACGACCCGAAAAGTGAGTATGAAGATACAAATATCTACAGGAAACTAAACGATTTGTTTTAATATGAAATAGTATCAACAAATGGTTTTTTTGTTGAATGAAAACTCGTTGGGAAGATGATCAGTTCTTAGTAACGCCGAAGCACGTTCGGAACATCCATACGACCCGAAAAGTGAGTATGAAGGTACAAATATCTACAGTAAACTAAACGATTTGTTTTAATATGAAATAGTATCAACAAATGGTTTTTTGTTGAACGAAAACTCGTTGGGAAGATGATCAGTTCTTAGTAACGCCGAAGCACGTTCGGAACATCCATACGACCCGAAAAGTGAGTATGAAGATACAAATATCTACAGTAAACTAAACGAATTATCTTACATTTAATATGAAATAGTATCCACAAATGGTTTTTTGTTGAACGAAAACTCGTTGGGAAGATGATCAGTTCTTAGTAACGCCGAAGCACGTTCGGAACATCCATACGACCCGAAAAGTGAGTATGAAGGTCCAAATATCTACAGTAAACTGAACGATTTGTTTTAATATGAAATAGTATCAACAAATGGTTTTTTGTTGAACGAAAACTCGTTGGGAAGATGATCAGTTCTTAGTAACGCCGAAGCACGTTCGGAACATCCATACGACCCGAAAAGTGAGTATGAAGGTCCAAATATCTACAGTAAACTAAACGAATTATCTTACATTTAATATGAAATAGTATCCACAAATGGTTTTTTGTTGAACGAAAACTCGTTGGGAAGATGATCAGTTCTTAGTAACGCCGAAGCACGTTCGGAACATCCATACGACCCGAAAAGTGAGTATGAAGGTCCAAATATCTACAGTAAACTAAACGAATTATCTTACATTTAATATGAAATAGTATCAACAAATGGTTTTTTGTTGAACGAAAACTCGTTGGGAAGATGATCAGTTCTTAGTAACGCCGAAGCACGTTCGGAACATCCATACGACCCGAAAAGTGAGTATGAAGATACAAATATCTACAGTAAACTAAACGAATTATCTTACATTTAATATGAAATAGTATCCACAAATGGTTTTTTGTTGAACGAAAACTCGTTGGGAAGATGATCAGTTCTTAGTAACGCCGAAGCACGTTCGGAACATCCATACGACCCGAAAAGTGAGTATGAATATCCAAATATCTACAGTAAACTAAACGAATTATCTTAATATGAAATAGTATCAACAAATGGTTTTTTGTTGAACGAAAACTCGTTGGGAAGATGATCAGTTCTTAGTAACGCCGAAGCACGTTCGGAACATCCATACGACCCGAAAAGTGAGTATGAAGATACAAATATCTACAGGAAACTAAACGATTTGTTTTAATATGAAATAGTATCAACAAATGGTTTTTTTGTTGAATGAAAACTCGTTGGGAAGATGATCAGTTCTTAGTAACGCCGAAGCACGTTCGGAACATCCATACGACCCGAAAAGTGAGTATGAAGGTACAAATATCTACAGTAAACTAAACGAATTATCTTAATATGAAATAGTATCAACAAATGGTTTTTTGTTGAATGAAAACTCGTTGGGAAGATGATCAGTTCTTAGTAACGCCGAAGCACGTTCGGAACATCCATACGACCCGAAAAGTGAGTATGAAGATACAAATATTTACAGTAAACTAAACGAATTATCTTAATATGAAATAGTATCAACAAATGGTTTTTTTGTTGAATGAAAACTCGTTGAGAAGATGATCAGTTCTTAGTAACGCCGAAGCACGTTCGGAACATCCATACGACCCGAAAAGTGAGTATGAAGATACAAATATCTACAGTAAACTAAACGAATTATCTTAATATGAAATAGTATCAACAAATGGTTTTTTTGTTGAATGAAAACTCGTTGGGAAGATGATCAGTTCTTAGTAACGCCGAAGCACGTTCGGAACATCCATACGACCCGAAAAGTGAGTATGAAGGTCCAAATATCTACAGTAAACTAAACGAATTATCTTAATATGAAATAGTATCAACAAATGGTTTTTTTGTTGAATGAAAACTCGTTGGGAAGATGATCAGTTCTTAGTAACGCCGAAGCACGTTCGGAACATCCATACGACCCGAAAAGTGAGTATGAAGATACAAATATCTACAGGAAACTAAACGATTTGTTTTAATATGAAATAGTATCAACAAATGGTTTTTTTGTTGAATGAAAACTCGTTGGGAAGATGATCAGTTCTTAGTAACGCCGAAGCACGTTCGGAACATCCATACGACCCGAAAAGTGAGTATGAAGGTCCAAATATCTACAGGAAACTAAACGAATTATCTTAATATGAAATAGTATCAACAAATGGTTTTTTTGTTGAATGAAAACTCGTTGGGAAGATGATCAGTTCTTAGTAACGCCGAAGCACGTTCGGAACATCCATACGACCCGAAAAGTGAGTATGAAGATCCAAATATCTACAGTAAACTAAACGAATTATCTTAATATGAAATAGTATCAACAAATGGTTTTTTGTTGAACGAAAACTCGTTGGGAAGATGATCAGTTCTTAGTAACGCCGAAGCACGTTCGGAACATCCATACGACCCAAAAAGTGAGTATGAAGATACAAATATCTACAGTAAACTAAACGATTTGTTTTAATATGAAATAGTATCAACAAATGGTTTTTTGTTGAACGAAAACTCGTTGGGAAGATGATCAGTTCTTAGTAACGCCGAAGCACGTTCGGAACATCCATACGACCCGAAAAGTGAGTATGAAGGTCCAAATATCTACAGGAAACTAAACGAATTATCTTAATATGAAATAGTATCAACAAATGGTTTTTTGTTGAATGAAAACTCGTTGGGAAGATGATCAGTTCTTAGTAACGCCGAAGCACGTTCGGAACATCCATACGACCCGAAAAGTGAGTATGAAGATACAAATATCTACAGGAAACTAAACGATTTGTTTTAATATGAAATAGTATCAACAAATGGTTTTTTTGTTGAATGAAAACTCGTTGGGAAGATGATCAGTTCTTAGTAACGCCGAAGCACGTTCGGAACATCCATACGACCCAAAAAGTGAGTATGAAGATACAAATATCTACAGTAAACTAAACGATTTGTTTTAATATGAAATAGTATCAACAAATGGTTTTTTGTTGAACGAAAACTCGTTGGGAAGATGATCAGTTCTTAGTAACGCCGAAGCACGTTCGGAACATCCATACGACCCGAAAAGTGAGTATGAAGGTACAAATATCTACAGTAAACTAAACGAATTATTTTACTATGAAATAGTATCAACAAATGGTTTTCTGTTGAACGAAAACTCGTTGGGAAGATGATCAGTTCTTAGTAACGCCGAAGCACGTTCGGAACATCCATACGACCCGAAAAGTGAGTATGAAGGTCCAAATATCTACAGGAAACTAAACGATTTGTTTTAATATGAAATAGTATCAACAAATGGTTTTTTTGTTGAATGAAAACTCGTTGGGAAGATGATCAGTTCTTAGTAACGCCGAAGCACGTTCGGAACATCCATACGACCCGAAAAGTGAGTATGAAGGTACAAATATCTACAGTAAACTAAACGAATTATCTTAATATGAAATAGTATCAACAAATGGTTTTCTGTTGAACGAAAACTCGTTGGGAAGATGATCAGTTCTTAGTAACGCCGAGGCACGTTCGGAACATCCATACGACCCGAAAAGTGAGTATGAAGGTCCAAATATCTACAGTAAACTAAACGAATTATCTTAATATGAAATAGTATCAACAAATGGTTTTTTGTTGATTGAAAACTCGTTGGGAAGATGATCAGTTCTTAGTAACGCCGAGGCACGTTCGGAACATCCATACGACCCGAAAATTGAGTATGAAGATACAAATAACTACAGGAAGCAAAGAGAATTATTTCAATATGAAATAGTATCAACAAATGGTTTTTTTTTGATTGAAGAGTGAAAAGGGACAGTAGAGAATGTATGCGACCAACTCAACTGTGAGTAATTAATCGATATGTTATTATGGGAGATGTATGTTTGTCTTTATTGTCCGCGTGACCTTTCCGCTGATTGACAGTTTGATAACCAGCTGTGACAAGTTGGAACGTCATATGTGATGATTCTATCGGCAACTTCATAGAAATCTGTCCTATAAATAGTGTAAACGGATAAATCTGAACCCAGTTGACCTTTTTTGTATGCCAGGGGTTGGTTTTTTGATCTGCTGCGTCTGTTGACATACACCTGCGAAAATCCGTTTTTGACTTGAAGAACATCCTCCAAACACGTCTCGCCGATACTCTGTTGTTTGAGGTGGTGCACAGTTGTAATGAAAAAAAGAATTTTAGTGACAGAAGAATATTTTGAGGAGGGACCTCCAGATTGCAGAAGGAAGCATTTTGAGAATGATCATATGCTCTTGCATCGTAGCTGCCTCAGAAGAGGCTGAATAAAGATTTTTCTCCGTTTCTGCCTAATTTTTCAATCAACATTGATAGTTTTTGTTAAAACTCGGAAATACAAAAGGTTTTAAGTTAAAACTTATTTCAATTCCCAAAAAAAGTCAGTAAACAGCGATAATCATAAACAAAATCTATTGGAGTGGAGACAGAACAAATGAAAATGGAATATGCCAACCATTGTCAAATTTAGGAAATATTTTTTGAACACCGCTGTTCTAGTCTCGGTTCCTAGCTAAAACTAAGCAAATGCCTGATATTGCATTCAACTGTAAAACAAATATAATTTACATTTTTGATATATTTACTTTATTATTAAAAAATCGTTGTAGATATGAAACAAATCAAAGATACAAGATAACAACCAAAAAACGTGGGAAAATAGATATATCGGCATTTAGAACAGTAAAAACAGCGATATACGGAAAGACGGGTAGAATGAAAATATTCAAATCCTACCACAATAGATTACGTTAGAAGTAGACCCCTGTTTTCATGGTTGAAAAAAAAAGACGATACATGGAAAATGGGAACAATCATGATAAATTTTTCGAATGAAAAGGGTTGGTTTTATTTAATTCGGGGAATGGGCTCGAAAAGTTATCAAAAAAAATTGAGGCTTCAAACTTCAAATCTAGTCAACTCTGAAATGAATGGTTTCACCATTTTGTCGAACTAATCCTACAAGTCCATCTGCTCTTTTGATGCTATTATCAAACGGAATTCGACTGGCCGATCCACCTCTGCAAAAAAGTACTATAGACTCGATAGGGAATAAAAAATTAACTGAGCTCTCAAATCCTACTGTACCATAAACAATATATGACTTTGATATCAAAAAGGAGGTAATGAAGGAATTATTTTTACTTACTCATTGTGTATCTTTTTCGATGGATCCGACTCTTCCGCTCCAAGCAAGTTATAGTCAAGCTTTGTTTCACTATCCACTGTGCTCATCATCAAACTTTTGATATGGTTCTCTTCTGTGGAGTTTTTCCACTTTAACAGAAACTCTTCCACATCCTTTACAGTCAACTTTGTTTTCCAAATTCTAGTATGCTGGCATTTTAATTGTTGGAAGGTTTCAGTGCTCATCCAAGTGGTGTAATTGCAAACAATATGTTCAGAAGGCAGGCTCGCCACATCAAATGGTCCTCGCACAATTGAAACTTTGCAATACATTTCCAAACGTTTGGTGACAGTTATGTTCTCTAACATATCTCTCACATTGCCAGTCATCATTTCTCCATTTATCTCCAAATGTTCCACTGTTTTGATAGCACTTAAGGCTTTTTTTGCGTTAAAGAATGTGAAGGAAGTGTCGAATTTCACGGAATGAGTTATCATCTTAGGAAAAACGATTAGGAGACGCTCCAGAATAGTTTTCATTGGCGAATTCACCGCCTTTCCGACTGCGCGTGTGCAGTATTCCAAATTCATTGCTTTGGTTCTCTGATTTCTTCTGAAACAAAAAAAATGGTTTTCCGGTGCCGGAAAACGACAAGCTCAGAAAGAAAAGATGATTTTTCCAACAAAAATAAACTAAAAATCATACAAAAAATGTTCCTAAATTTTAAAAACTCATGAATTTTGCGGTCTCTAACTATAAACAAAAGACCGTTCAGCAATATAGGCTGTTCTGCTAAAGAATATATGGTAATCGGATACTGCCAATCAATAAAAAAATGTTTTTATTTTAAAACAAATGCTTGCCTAAAACTACGATATACCAGAATTCTAAACTCACGTGGTATTCTTGATTCCTTCTATATTTGTGGTAAGCAGCTTTCCAAAATAATTCTTTCCAATATACCAAGTGAACACAAGTAGTTCATTGGGACCTTTCCCATCGGTGATAAGCACGTGAGAATCACTATCTTTGATTTCAACAGTCATCTGTGGAGGCGGAACTCCGACCATAGTTTGAGTCTGGCCAAGAACTCTAGCCATTCTTTTTGAAGTGAGAGACAGTTCGATACTGAAAAATGAATAAATTTAGTTTCATCAATGTTTTAAATAAATTTGATCAAAAATAAAAGATTGATACTCACATCTCATCGATTTCCATTTGACCGACGACTTTTCGGAGAACCAAAAATGGAGCCTTCAACAAAGGAATTGTTCTCTTCTGGTTGGTTTGACGTGACATTTCAAAATGTGTGATGATCGTAGGATTATCTTAAAGTAAAAGAATGAAAGTTTATTCTACAAGTTTCAGAGATTTCGGACGGTTTAGTCAAGAAAAACTAGGGGTAAAACGACGAGCGAGATTCAAAAGACCAGAATTTGTTTTCAACTGATAGTCTTCAATTATGCGGCACTCTCTAAATAGTCGGCGGTGAAATTTTCATAAAACAGAAAATGAAATTAACACAGAATTGACCACATTTCTTGCGTAAAAACTTATAATTTATACTACATTTTTTATCCCTACAATAACAATTGACAGGCATTTCTTTTGGAAAAAGAATCAGTCACTTTTGGTTCAGATTTCTATTACTTTTTTTTGCATTATCCAAAAAATTCAACTTTAAAGAAAAGGATAAACAGAAAAAGGATCTCAGTAACACTTTTTTGTTTTTCTGTCGTATTATCTCCATCTGTTCCATCGGATATATATTCTCACATCGTCTGTACACTCTCTGTTTTGCACGGTCTCTCTCTCTTTTTTTTGTTCGAGGCACACTCACACATACACACACGCACGAACGTGCCATTCTCCTTCCCCGTCTTCCGATAGAAGAAATTGTTATTCTCTTCGACTGGTCAACATTTTTCTGCAGCTGCTGGTAACTAAGTAAAAGAGGACCAATTGCAACACGTGCTGGAGAAACATCTATTTTTCATGAAATTTTCCACAAAAAAAAACGAATTTATCATTTTTAACTTAGAAAAATCACATTATCATTGAATAAAAAAAACGAGTATGAAAAATTGAAGTTTCATACATTACACAAAATTATTATTCAAGTAACTAGTTTTCAGAGATTATTGCAGTACGTGTTAAATGAAACAGACTCAATATAGACAGGAAATTTGCAATTAGCAAAAAGAAAGAATGATGAATGGCACAATATATGAAATATCAAAGTGATGCTCAAATAATAAGGTAAAAACTTTTTAAAAAGATATTTGGGGAAAAATGCGGGAAGAAACTCACTCTTGGGGACAAAAACTTGAAAGGAAATGTAAAGGAAAACGACTAAAATTAGCAAGACAAGAATTTTACACTTAACATCGGGAAAAAATGGTCAGAGCAAATTAAAATATGTGTACTGGAAATTAGTACTGAAGTAATAACATAAAAATTGAATAAGAATGTTAATTGAAAGGTAGAAAATCGATATGGTGAAGCTGTCGTTGAAGTTTGAGCTGAGTAGACATTTTTATTCTGGATGGGCAAGCTGATTCATTTTCACCGCATCCAAAATCACCGAATTGATAAAGTTGCCAATTTTTATATCTTCTGTATTATTGTTGCCAATGTGACTGAAAATTCAAAAAATTTAAAAGATTCTAACAATAAGTTGTTACTACAACTCACAGTTTTGCGAAATCTTTTTGAATTCTCGATTCGAATGTTTCAATAAACTTGCATAGCTTCTCATGTTGTCTAGTTATCACTTCATATGATTTCATGTTGGTCGTCATAAGAGTGAGATCTTCTTGCAATCGGATGTTGTCTTGGAAAATTCGGTGATTCCTATCCCTTTCTGTTTGCATGTCGGCTTGGAGGGTCTCATTTTGAGCAGTTATCCTTTCTCTGAAAAATGGTTTTTGTTGAATATAAGAATCAAAACATTTTAACACGTTTTTTACTACCGCAATACCTGTAATAGAGCAGCCGCAAGCATCCATCTTGGCTGTCTTTAAAATTATCACAATTTGTTCAATTGAAAAAACATTCTATGAATAATTAGCTATATTTTGTCAGCTAGCAGTTTTTTGATAGTTTCTTTGACAACCGAGATATTCCGCTGCGAATAGACACTGCTAGGTGCTCCTCTATTACAGTTTTTACGGTATGTGTTGTACAGAAAACCAACTCACAGATCTATACGTTGCGTCATGAGATCATTTTCCAAGCTTGCAATACGATTCTGAAGATAATCCACTTGATTCACTTCTGGGACTCCACGTTCTTCAATTACTGCTCGCTGGATATCCAAGGCACCGACGTTTTCACTGGTCCCGACTTGACTTCTAGACGTTGATGTCTCGGTTTGAGGCCAGAATTCCTCTAACAGCGATGCCAAGTCCGTATTAACTCTTTCAGTTATTTCGATATGAAGCTGGGCAGGGTCCATGTTTACAGACAATGATATGTTCAGTGTATTAGGATTGTAGTTTATTCTGAAAACAATGCATTTTCAGGAAAAGTTTGGACAAATATCAACTGACCGTTGCAACTCTTTCTCGTGTTGAAATACAATGTCATCAAGGCTGGAAAACATTATTATTATTAGAATGCAGGGTTCATGAATAAACGTATAAACATAGAGATTAATATCTGTCTAATTGCTCATGCTAAATTGTTATCTTTTGGTGGATGACTGACCGCTCACTCACTCTCACACAAATTTTATCTTACGTAGCAAAAATGATTAAAAGTTATACTATCAACTTACTTACATGTCTTGCAATGTCATTTCAATAGTTTTTAGAACTTAAAAGTGAAAATAGATTAAATGAAACAGATAGCCTGTTCTTTTCGCCTATTTCTTATCAGTTTATTACTTCATCACACCTTGCGGATAGCAATAGCAAAAAATCAATTTATGTCTTGCTAATTGCTATTTTATAACTGTTGTATAAAAAACACTTACTTCATACTGCAGGATTTCTATCGCGAGTTCTGTTAACCATGTTCAGATGTGGATGATCTTGGTGTCCAACCAGTAAACCCAACAGATAAGAACCAAGGAGAATCTGTAAAACTATGACGAGTTGGAAATAAAAATGATAAGGTTTTCGTGAGGAAGAATGTCACATATTTTCGCGGGGTGCGCATTTTCTATGAATGAAGCTCAATACCCAATCTAGACTATCTAATCCCAACTAGATTAACAAACGCTCTACCTTTACATTGTGAAAGCAGCTGGATTTTTATTGTCGAGGAAAAAAGAATTTCAAAGTTTTTGGTAATTCACATGGATCTACGCGGAATTCAAGGGAAAAGAGATAATCCTCTTGAAAATAGGTCTAAAAGTTGGGCTGAATGAAGTCATTAGATTTTATTATTAGTTATTAGACAGTGCCGCTTCGTCGATCCTTGCAAAAAATATCAAAAATACAGGAATACTTCCCTCGTTGTTCAATGCTCTATTATGAGCAAGCGTCGTGGATAAAATAAACAATTTCCAACTTACAGATTAATAATTTTGAAAAAGCAAGTAAAAATAATATTTGTGTGGAAACAAGGTGGAAGTTGTGTTTTTAAACCATATGTTTTTCTAGAAAATCAGACAACTTGTTTCAGAAAGTTTTCCCCAAATAAGTTAATAAAGTTATTCAATGAAATTTATCTATTTTATTTTTTCACTAGTTTATTGCATCAAGTTTCCAATAAAAAAAAATAAAAAATAAAGGAATTCAAAGAAAAATGTAACGTTCAAACTATCTTCTCCTACAGCAATAATGTTTGCTTATAGCAATCGTCGTCTCCCCTTTTGATATGGGAGGCCACAATGTGTTTTCCTCATATCGCATTGCTAACGCCTAATTTTCAAAGTTCTGGGTAAGATTTACGGTGGACTGATGTGAAATCCCTCATTTGTCTATTTCAAATGAATAAACTCACTGTTTTTATAACTAAGTGCAATTTTGCAACATTTGCAGGTGATTATGGGAGAAAAACGATCGCAGTTTCTTTTGGGTCATCCTCCGTGAGATTCGCCAAACCACAGTAGAAATAGAAACCTGGAAATCACATTTTTGAGTATATCAAAGTGGTTCAAAACTCACATTCAGCTGGCATGTATTCCCAGCCTAACACGGTAACCATATCCTCCAAAAATTGTGCTTCTTTTCTAAATAGTTCGAAACCCAGCGGCCAGAAAGTGACTGATGCGAAAAATAGTAAAAACGATAGAGAGAGTGAATAAGCAACTGTATCACACATTTCAATTTTAGTTCTTTACGAAAAAGAAATGATAGTGGAAAGCTCCGTAGAAAGAATGTAAATGTGTGACGAAAGAAAGAAAGTCAGAGAGAAAAGTTGGAGAGGGGAAAAGAAAGAGAGAAAAAAAGAGGGGAAGCTGGGCAGCTGTGGGGTAAAAGGAGTAGTGAGCCACATGTGAAAACAGAAGAAAAAAGGGGATTGGAGAAAACGAAGGGGGGGGGGGAGACAAAAGAAGATAGATTTATGGCATGTCAACAATTTTCTCACTGTGGTCAAACAGATAGATTTTTCGATGTGGATAGTATTGCTACACTTAAAAACGGGGACATTCTTTTTCGGCATGTTGGAGAGAAGAAAAATGAATATAACGTTGAAACCTTTTGTTTTTTGAATTTCAGTTGTAAACTATAATAGTCTGACAGATTTTTCGAAAATATTTTATAACTTGGAAATTATTCTTTAAAGACAAGTCTGCAATGTTTTTGATTTTAAAAAAGCAACTGAGCCGGCGGGCGATAACAAGCTACTAATTTTTGTGAAAACTACGCCAAGGTGCGCCAGCGAATAGCGGTTTCAATATAAACGTTTCAGATGCAGCACGAGTCAAAAAATTTTGTTTTCCCTTTTTCAGTGGAATATGAGAGAATTGTGGGGGATCTATAAAAATTGATAGCAACTGTGAAACATTTAGCAAACAGTGGAAGGACCACTTCTCTGCGTCATTTCCGCACGATTCTCATTTTTACACTATCTCTTGTTTTCTTTGGGTGCGGTCACTCCTATTAAGTGAATGGTGTTACTGTTTTATAACTTGCGTGTCCGTAGCGCATCTTTAACGCATCCCTGAAAACTGTTTTTTTCAAACCCCCCCCCCCACGATATTATACTTTTTGAAATCGGGAAGATTAGGAGATTACGAATATGTTATTTTCATAGCATGAACATTTAAAATTTACAAAGTGTATTTCATGAAATGGAGCGATCTCAAAGTATTGACGTTTTTTTCCAGAAAAAGGGGCCAAGCGCCTCTCTCTCGTGGATACGCTGCTCCCCAAATGTTTTTCTCATCAAAAGTCTATTTGAGGAAGTTTTTGGGTGAATCGAACACCTCTTTGAGCGCGAGCCAAAGTAGCAAAAAAAAAGCTGCTTACACGAGATTTAGAGTTAGTGTGATTTGGAGTTAGGGTGGGTGTGGAATCAAAAAATTTCAGAACTCAACCAAATTTATTGATGTAAAATGATGTATTTATTTGTGTGGTGTGGTGTGGTCTGAGGTCAAACACTGAGGACGACATCGCTCCGCCGGTTGTCACCGTTGTGATGTATGCCAGCCGAATCTGAAAATAACATCAGCATTTTTGACATCTTTAACAAAAATAATTACCGGCTCGACTGGCATGTTTTCTTGTGGTGGTAGCTGCCTTGTTGGTGATAGTGGTGGTGGTGGCAGAGTGATGTCCTTCAACTTCACGTCCTGGAATAAAAATTTTCTGATATTTTTTCAAAAAATTCAAATATACCTTGAGGATGAGTTGGTGGTGGTGGGAATTGTCCAATTGGTGCCGTAGCTGGAGGGAGGCGATGGGGTGCCTTGAGTGCTATAATTAGAATTATTTGGTTACTGCAAAAAAATCTATAAATTTACCTGTCTCAGCTTTCTCATGTGCGCCGCCGCCGGACACGCTTCCTCAGTCCCGTGGAAAGCGTTTTTGTGTTGGAAAACGTTTCCCCCAGTGGTGTCGTGGACAATTTACCAAAACTTTCCTGGATCAAGAGTGATCTCAGTGTTGAGACTATCAGCTTTTTGTGCGAACTGAAAATAAATTTTTATAATGTTTCAATAGTGAAATACTCACCAATGCATTGATTAATAGTTTGGCAACTGCTCTCATCTCAGCATTTCCTTCGGAAAGACTTTCAATCAACTCAAAGTTCTCTTTCTCCATGTATTCCTTACAGAATTCCAACTTTTCCTCATTGGTGACAGCATCAGAAGGCCATCCACTACTAAACTGAGAATTTTTCGAAAGTACGAGAATAAAATTGTCAGAAAAACTTACGATTTTTGCTTTCATCATTGTGTCATTATACAAAGTTAAAGGGCACGTAGAAATAAAACTAGAATTCCAGAAAAAGCATTAAAACCAAATAAAGTGCGACAACTATTCCGGTAAGTCGCCTTAAAGACAGTATGAGGAAAAATTGAAAAATCTACCACTAAAGCGAGGCATTCAAAAGAAAAGTTTTAACCTTTCATCTAACCGACAGATGATTAACGAAGGAGAATGTGTAAGAAATTGTTTCTTTGTCTGTTGAAAAACGGTATTTGAAAAATTCAAAGTTGTTCCTTTCATAAATTGAAACATACTTCGCACATTAGGAAGAGCCCTGCAATAAAACTAGCATTTTTGTAATCTCCTGATCTTCCAAGTTTCAAAAAGTATAATATCATGGGAGTTTGAGAAAAATAATTGTCAGGGATGCGCTAAGGATACGCAAGTGATAAAACAAAAACAAAATTTAAATGATAGTCACGACCACCTACCAATAAAACGAGAGATAGTGTGAAAATGTTAGTGCGCACAGAGATCACAAAATATCTGGAAGTTTCTCCATTCAATAGAGACATATCAGTTTAAAATAGTGTGGTTTTCAATAGTTTTACATTGATAAAGAATAACACAGACCGGAAGGAACAAAAAAATATGGTCAACTACAAAAATTCAGAATTTGGCATGACCCAAATATCTTTCAAACATTTAAATTTTAGATCAATTTGTAAAACAGAGACGTATTCTGAGGAATGTTAATTTTGATTAAATTTGGAGGAATACAACTTTTCGGTTATATATAAATTTTGAAAATTTTGGAATCTTTATCGAACTGAACTACTTTTACTGTCAACACCTCATAATCCTCCTTCACTCACATCCCATTCAATCGGTTCATGACAGTTTTTGCTGAGCGTTGAACGACGACAACAGTTTGAAAAATTTTGAAGAACAGCCAGACGGTTGGATTCAAAAATTTGTTATGCTTTTTTATTTTGAACTTACTTCTCAATAAGTATATAATCTTATCAATCTTCTCTACTTGCTATAATCTTGTACTAGTCTCACGTCATAAAAAGAAACCAAAAACTAAAACGTGCTACGAACGACTCTCTATTGAATACTGATAAGGCTCAATAACATTTCAAATTCGACAACGTCACAATCAATCAATTTTTTATAGACTCGTTGCAATAATTCTTCGAATTGGAATCTGTAGAGATAAAAAATTTTCTTCTGTTTCATTTGTTCGCGCGAATCACGTACTCAAAAGTCACTTTTCGTGAATGAATCATATTTACACAATTTTTCTAAATTGTCATCTGTTCACTAATTGTCTTTTTGCATACGTCTCATTTACAGATAACCAGGAGTTCACAACCAAATAATGAATCAACCAAAGAAGTGAGTCTGAATTCCTTTTTGGAATTCTCAATACGTGTTTAGTCGACGTAGCACAGAACAAATTCAATATGGTGAAATACCCGATCTTGCAGGTCTCCGCTCGATCTGAATAAGGAAAATGCCGATTTGAGAAATCAATTGATGCAAATTAGCAAGCACAGAGACAGGTAAACTGAATTTTAATTCACAGTTTTTCGATGTGTCTTTTTTTCAGCTTGAACAAGGAAAAAGCCCTGCTACAAACAAAAAATGAGGCTCTTCAAAAAGAAAACGATGCTTTGGGAAGCTCCTTGCAGAAATTAAAGCAAAGCTCCACAGCGTGAGTAATAATTTTGCTTTCTTCAGTTTTTCAATTGTATTTTAATTGCAGGCTAAAGGAGAACAACATCCAGTTGAAAAAGGAGCTCCAGATATCGCAGAATAAAGAGTACGAAAATAGAGTTTGATCAATTATTTTATTTGAAGAGATTTCTTGCAGATTGATTTCGGATGATTCAATTTTACAAAATCAACTACAAGAAATTATGAAAATAAGGTTTTTCATTTTTCCCTATTCAGAAAATTTTGATAACGGAAGCTTTCCAGAAATCAATTAGATGCAGAAAACAGTTCTCTTAAAAGTGAGCTGGATAAAACCAAGTCTAATCTGGACACTATGAAACAGAAGTATGGCGAGAAATGTGATGAAGTATATTCTTTTCACAAAAAGCTCACTCTTGTCACATCTGAGCTGGATGGCTTCAAAATCTCCGAAGTCAACTATTCAAAGAATAAGCAAACAGTGAACACTGATGATAAAAAGTGGGAAGTTCGATATGGTCAATTGAGTGAAAAAGTTACTGATTTTACTCAAGAAGTCTTTAAAAGAGAAAAGGATCTGTAAGTGTTCAATGTGAAATTTAATTTCATGTTTTTATCCATTATTTTCAGACCTGTACTGGGTAGAAATAATGCCGAAGAGATCGAAATGCAGGCATTTAATAATTTCGTCATTTTGAATTCTCTGAAACTAGAAAAATTTGTGTCAGATATACCGAGTTCTCACGGAAGTACAGTGAGCAGTGCAAACAACAGTGTGGAACTGTCTGCATCACCTCCAGAAACAAAAAATGAAGAAACAGTGTGCAAAATGTGTCACAGGAAACAATTTTTTGTAACTTGTAAGAACGTCAGGTGTAAGAGTATATTCCATGAAGAGGTGAGAATTATAATTTCGATAATTTGTAATAAAAATACATTTCAGTGCATACGTGTGTTTTTCAATACAAAAACAAGATGTCCTTGCTGCGATGAAGGTACTTTTGACTTTCCAGCATTTCAGAGTCGTGACCGGTATTAACACAACATCATTAATTGTGGTTCTGTCTTTTTTTTCAATTGTAAGAATATATTTCAAATAAAGTTTATGCTGATTAGTGAAATTTCGAGTTAGTCATGCAGATAACGCGGTCTCTGTAAGAATCGAGCAACGTGTGCCCTATCGAGCAACGTGTGCCCTATCGAGCAACGTGTGCCCTATACAGGCATTCATTTTTTACTTTTTACACATTATAGTACATATTGTATAAAATTCTTAACTCATTCTAGCTCACAGGCTCTAGGACCCAACCTACTGCGAGTCTTACAGAGAATAGGTTATATACTAAAAATCATAAACATACTCCGACAATTCGTGTCTAATTTCAGAGATGGATGACTCGAAATTCTTTTCAGTCAACACAGCTCGGAAAATAGACACAAAAATGGAATTCAACTCACCGATCACATTTTGTTACTGTAGGACAGAGGGAGACCATGATATGACGTTGAAAATAAAAAGTGACTGAAAAGTGATCATAAGAGAGACTATATAGTGGAGAAGGCCGAGCCAATAAAAATCACTCAGTCCCCCCTTGCGCAGTCGTAGGTAGTAGAAGAAAAGCAATTAATTTTGTCATGTGGTGTAGTCTCCTAGATGCTATCATCTATCTTCCATCATGCCACTTTTTGGAGAAGAAAGATACTGGGAGAAATAGAGAAGAATTGTGTAGAAGACGCGTAGGAGTGTTACACCGTCCAGTTTCCCCAGTGTAGATAACGAATGGGTTGATGTTTTACACTCGCTGTATGAAGAGAGACACAGTCGATTGAGTTAAAGGCGCACGTCGTTTCTCGGCTGGGTCGCATGAAAAAGCGTCGTTTGATGCATTGTTTACTGCTGTTTGAGGCGCATAAATAGTCAGTTTTCGACTGTTTCAAGTGTGTTCTCCTCTCATTTCTTCAACTTCGCCCACTATCATCTACCTATTTTTACTGCGACTTTCTGAAAATGGTCTCTGATGGTAACCATCCTATTTGTAAGTCTACATTCAGAACCACTAGCTTACTTGGGACACTCAATTTGAGTAGGAAAAACTTCAGTCTGTGATACTGTGGTAGCAATCGGTACAGTAGTCTTGCAACCCAATGTCACGGACTGAAGTTGAAAACTCGAATAGGATCGTGAAACCAGTAATGCTAGAGAGTACTCAATACCACGGGCCTGAAAAAAATTGTTGGCGGAATTCGGGCCCGGTCCGAAAGCCCGGCTGCTTGGCGCCAAATTTCAAAATTCAAAATTTTCAATTTTTTTGAATTTGTTTCGCAGAAAATGTCGAATTTTCGACTATCATTCAGAATTAGTAACAATTCTGAAAAATCTAAAAAATATTTACAAAAAATTGAAAAAAAAAGGTTTATTTTTTGAACTCGGGCCTTCGGAACGGGCGGGCTTTGACAAGTATAAACTAAAACAAGTTATAAGAAACCATGTGAGTGATTTCGTATCTATTAAGTAAATTCCGAATACTTTAGACTCAAAAATTGGCTACACGACAAAATAAGATAATAATGTTGATAACAGAAGGAGACTTTGTTCTTTGTTCACAGTTCGCATTTTTAAAATCCGAATAAAATCAGTTCTACTGATAAGACATAAAAATTTTTGGAATCCTCTGTACTCTTCAAGTACAAGACGGAAAGATGACAGCAACGGTCACAAGGCCTGATTGCTTTCAATCAAGAAGCACTTTATCTCCGAATTGACGTTATCATCGTTTCCAAAACAAAAGATTGAGTATGATATACATAAATGTCAGACACCACTGTTCTTGGCGCGGTGAGCCTGTTTTCTGGTGAAATCTGATATTAATCACCCTTCTTTCCTGGTGATTTACAAACGCAATCAACATAAATCTCGATGTTCATTTTTGTTAAATGAATAGAAAGAGTGCATGCGAGACAGGTATTTCTTTATGTTATCTGGCGAGTTTGAAATTCTTCGGCTACCGAAAAAAGGGCCAATATTTGAATGTTATTTGTGCATTTTCTCAACATTGAGTTGAAGGTGGATGCACACTTTTTCCACTCATCTCCTTCTCCAGTGACAATCGAGTTGTCATCTGAAAAATTTCTATCGAAAAATGTTAGAAAAATCATTAAAATCAACTTACATATAAATAATATCAATAGTGTGTCCTTTCAGAATCAATATGTCGGTAGCGATGCTGCATTTAGACTGAGATTGAATTCCAACCCAGGAAAACGAGCATATTTGTTATTCATAATAGTTTCATCCACCAATACATAAGTGTACTTCCATCCATTGGTCTTGGACCAGGTTCAGATCGATTTTCTCATTTTTCTGGATAACTGGAGAACGCTTCTGTGTTGGTCAAGGTACTCTTTTCTAGAAAAGATCGGTCTAAAATCTTCTGATTCTTGTCGAGTCATAGGAGTTTGAAGCTGGCTGAGATTGAATTGACGTGATAGTTTCAAGCTAAATGTTATTTTTAGTCAAAATGTGAATTTTTCATGAGATTGAGAAAATCGTGCGCTTACATAGAAGTGAGATTATATGAAATATCCTGATCGGCGTAATTCTAAACCTAAAGTTCATACTACGAAGTCCTTCTAGCCAGCTTGTTTTTGAATTCTTGTACATCGAAACATCACAAGCCCTGATTTCATAAACATTGACGACTGGAAACTTCTCTTTTTGTAAAATCGGACAAACTGGCGGTTCTAATGAACTCACCTCATCATATTGCTACCGGTTTGTACAAGTAAACCTCTCACTCTCACTCTTACATGCTCGTTTGAAAACACCTTTTGCTATGAAACGAACTGATGCCAGATTGCGCCTATTTTCTCCAATTTCAACAACAAATGTTGAATATATTCAGAACGTTGACTACTTCGAGTATCGAACGGGTGGCAATGTTAGATTTACTCACGATTTGAGTAACAGAACCACCACGTGAGATGCCCATTGCAGTTCTCTACGTTTGAATACCGGAATTATAGGCACAGTGGTTTCCGTCATTGCAAAATAGAATTGGCACCTCGAGATTATTTCTGTGACTGCTATCCTTAAATCTGAAAGATTGAAAGAGAAAAACTCACTTTTTTGGAATAAACCCAATGAAACGCGCCGGAATATCAGTTTTGCACTAAATTAGTGAAAATTTTGATACGTCTATCAGAAGACAGACTTCTAGTAAAGTATCTTAGCATTTTTTATAAACAAAAACACGAATTACATCGAAAAAAACGTGAAAAATAGCGTTTATTCTGCAGAAACCAACGAAAACCTCTTTCCCGCGACGAGACCCGTGCCGCTCATTTCTGTGTGCGCCTTTAACTCTCATTTCACTGCGTCTCTATCTGTCTTCTTCCATCGACAAGCGACAGCGGCCCCTACGGGTGGAGGGACGAGACGATGAGAGAAAATCTCTCGATTCTGTGTGCACTCTATCTTTCCTCCAAAGACAAAAACGACGATAGCGTTCAACACACAACGTAGTCAAGAATTGCATTGCCCAAGATGAATGGTGTTGGTAGAATGTACGCGATGGCAACTGTCGTCGTTCTATTTGCACTGATGATGTCACTCTCCCTTTCTTCATCTCTCCAATAATCCAAATTACGGATATTTAGGTACTTATAATACAACACATTTATTCATGGCAGTCCAAATAAAAAAAAAGTGTATGGAAATTAGAAAAGAAGTTTGACCATAGAAGCCAGACAGAAACATAAAAAGTGAACTACTGGAACGAGGGGATCAAGAATTTACATAAAAGATTAGAGAGATCAAACAGGAAATCCGTTAAATAAAAATTGTGAAACACACTTGGAAGGCCGACTTGTTTTTAGTGAAACGCGATAAAACAGACCCAAAGAAGATTTACGGAATTTCTGGTCGCAATCACTGCAGATGTCCCGTCTTTTTGTCTGATTCGCACCATATTACTACCGAAAGTGCGGAACGGGAATGAGCCTTTATCAGAGATTTCTTGTTTCTCTTCTTCTGCCACATCAACATAATGAATTCCTTTTAGAAGCACTTCTCTGCTCTTGGAATCATTGATTTTAAGACACATGTATTGTAGTCTTGGATTAGACCCTCGGATCCAGTGCTTGAGAAATTGGTTGAATTGTTTGTATGTTGTCGGACGATCGAATTGCACTATTTCACTGTTAACCAATAACATATCATCCAACGAAAAGGTGTCATAAAATATGATCATTTTGAAGTTTCGAATGAAGACTTCTTGAATCTGACAAAAATCTTCAAATGGATAATAATAATAATTTATTACGTCCGCAAGGGTACGTGATTGATACCAATATGCATGAGTTCAATTTGTCCGTGTTCCAGTTTCTTGTATACGTAGCACTAATTCAACTTTTTCTTTTTCTTATTTCTTGGAACAAATGCTTCTTCGAGGATGATTGGAGATAAATTAGCATCTTCGTAACTCTTAAACTTGATCCCCAACAGTTCAAGAGCTACTGTTTGACAGTGAAATATCATAACGAACTCTCGGAAAATTATCCATGTCCTGCGTCTATGTCTCTTAGTTTTCTTCTTCCGAATTTTTCGTTGTTGTTTGTGTTGTTTCAGCTTCTGCTTTCTTTTCTGTTCTACCTTTGCCCGTTTTTCAACCCATTCTTGTTTCTGCTCACTCACATTATCCTTGACCCCTCTTAGTTCAGCTATTATCATCCGATCGAGTTGTAGGACTTGTTCGCGAAATCGGGGGTTTTCACGAAACGCCTTTTCCATAGCTTCCACCATTCCTTCTGCGATACGTCTAGCGGTGTCATCGACCAACTTTTCTATATTCCAATCATCCAGTCCCATTTCGTTGCCCGTTTGATTCCTTACGTTTTGCTAACAAATGCTCGAACAACCTCCCATGAATGAAAACGAAACGGGGAATGAAAACGAAACGGGGAATGAAAACGAAACGGGGAATGAATCAGTTACACAGAATCAGTTTCTCAAAAACTTTGAAACTTTGCAGAATTTCTTTAGTCCGAATATCAGCGATGTCTCGATCTATATAAAGCCAGTTAACGTTTCTTATCGCATTCATCAACGATTCCATGTCAAATCGCTCACTTCCTGGCACGAAATCTACATCTAGTGTTGTTCTATACCAGAATACTGTCCGGATGTGATTTAACCAATCGCTGAAGTTGAATCGAGCAGATATTAGGTTGTCCCATAAGTTTTCGAACATTATTGAATTCAAATTTATTCAAAGCCAGAATATTACAAAAATCAAACATAGTGACCACCTTTATCCACGACTCTTTGCCATTTAGTAGGTAGAGATTCAATACCTTTCCGCCAAAACTCAGGCTGCTTCGAGTCAAAATACTTCTTCAACCATTTCTCGACCTCTGACTTTGTTTTGAAGTCCTGGCCTTCAAAGGATCGATGCATGTCGCTGAACAGATGGTAATCCGAAGGAGCAATATCAGGGCTGTACGGAGGGTGAGCAGGGACTCTCCAGTGGAATGTAGCCCGGAGAGACTTGATCGTCTTTGCGGTGTGTGGTCTTGCGTTGTCATGGAGGTAGTGGACTTTGTGACCGTTTAGAGGGGAGGTTTTCAGTTTGGGCTTCACCTTTTGTAATTGAGAAGAATAGTAGTCGGCGGTGATAGTTTTTGCCCCCGGAAGCAGTTCCCAATAAAGCACTCCATGAACAGACCACCAGACGGAGAGCACTATTTTCTTAGGGTGTAACTCCTGTTTGACGACATCCTCTTGCTGTTTATCAGCATCAACCCACTGGGCTCTCCTGTGGTGGTTTTCGTATAAGACCCACTTCTCGTCCGACGTAACCAAATGATCCAGCCAGTTGAAATTAGGATGGTGGGTTAGAATATGCAGTGACATGTCCACTCGGCGCTCAAGGTCAAAGTTAGACAATTTGTGTGGTATCCATCTTCCCATTTTTTTAACTTGCCAAGAGCTCCCAGTCATCTTTCTACCGCAGAGTGAGTAGAGCCCATTACTGTTGCCAGTTCACGAATGGATTGAAATGGGTCACTTTCCACTTCCTCCCGTAACTTGTCAATGTCGAACTCCACTGGGCTTCCAGAACGTGCTGCTTCGGTCAAAGAAAAATCATTATTTTTGAAACGATGGACCTAACGGCTAATTGTCTGCCGTTGAGGGGCAATATCCTTTTAAACTTCAACCATACGTTCTTCAATCTCAGTGATTTTGGAGTTAGATAGAAACAAAAATAAAATGACATGACGAATATGAAGTCGGTCGGGGCCAAAGATTGGTGCCGCGTTCATTGAGAGAAGGCAGCCAGAAGAAATGAATGTTATTTTCAATACACCCGACGTCTTATATAATGGAAAACATGCACTTTTTGGTTTGATTCTCGCTCTCTGTCCTATAGCAGATTAACAAAACTATGTTCGAAAACTTTTGGGACAACCTAATAGTTGGAAAGTGCTGTTTTGAATTTGGTAAGAGGCAGCAAGTGGACGAGAAATGTCAAATTCGCCATTCTGATCAGTTGAATCGTTGTGAAGATTCAAATACGACCTGAATGTTCCAATGAGCAGAGTTAGACGTAACTCATGAGTAATTCTGATGTTAATATTGAGGTCCCTTAATCCCAATGATTTGACCAGGCTTTTGATTTTTGATGAGAGAAGGGAGAAGATTAACCTGAAAACGTATACTGTTTGACGGAGAACTGCAACCAGGAACTTACAGCTCAGTGGGATCCGTGTTTAGGAGCACTTGGACAATGACATTCTTGGGCAGTTTTAGTAGAGGAAAAGTATGTTCCATTCGAACTCGATTCTAGTGGACGAATGGGCAGAGGATAGGAGAAAATAGTGAACGGTGTACGCCGGGAGGTAGGTATGTTAGGGTAAATGTGAATGGCATACTATTTGATTTCCCAGAAGGTGGCTATTAGAACAGAACACATGTTTTTGTTGGGAAGATTAGATGGCTTTATAGGCGACATGGTTGCATATTCTGAGCTGGGCGAGTTCTAGGAAATGAAGATTCTGTATGATTTGCCGGAAGGTTTTCTGCACTCATCTGACATAGTGTACAAGGTATATTGACAGATCGAATAAATAGACAAGTACCTTCATTTGTCTATGTGGAGTTTTGAAAATTGAAAATACTTTAGATACCCCCGAGGTGCAGGCATCAGCAAACCCCTTGCTACTGGTTTTGGGAGTCTAACTACTCTATTAAAATATGAGACAATACAAACTGTTGTTTTCGTTCATATTTTTAGTTTGCAATTAGGTAGGTCACTTTCCTCCTCTTTTTCTTTCCAATAATTCAAAAATGGGATTTTTAGGTACTTATAACACAACATGTTTATTTATAGTAGTCCGATTAAAAATAAGTTAGTATAAATAGAAAAATGAAGTTCGACCACAGAAACAAGATCGAATCATAAAATTGAAACACTGCAAGAAGGTACATTGAGAAACAAAGGGGATTGAGAACCGAAATGAATTATTTATTACAGATTGGAATAATCAAACAGGAAATCAGTTAAGTAGGCATATTTAGTAAAGATTAAAATCATTCTTTCTCCAACGGGATCAGCCTACCTCCGTCTAAATAGCATATTTTCTCCAGTTTCTTAGCAGTAAAGACTCCCTGCATCGGGTAATTCTTGAAATTCGTCATGAAATTCTTGTGGACGACCGTTCTTACCACCACGACTATGGCTTCCTTCTGCAACAGCTCAGCTTCGGATGGCTCGAGTGTCTCACGATGCTTTTCAATAGACTGAAGTAGACAAATTAATAAAACTTGTCATTTCAAAATAAAAAAGGCGTACCTTTATGATTTCCATGGAAATAAATGGGTAGACTTCAACTCTTCCCAAGTCGGCGTCCCAGAAATGTGACTTCCTGCTGAGTCCCTTGTACCGGGTATACCAGTTTTTGATAAGTCTATTGTTTTCTGTTTCAAACATGTTGTAGTCAAAGAGGAAGCTAGATTCTAGCTGAAAAAAAAAGTGATATGGGAGTTCACGCAGAAAATGATATTGTTACCTCCACCTCCTCATCCACCACCACCGTTTCTTTTGGATTATCAGCTAAAGCGACTTTGCGAGCGGTAGAGTGAAGTATTGCTGGACTATCTGATTTTCTCTTAGATTTGGTCCTGGATCGAGCTTCAGTGACTTGAAATGTGTACCACTGCCCAATCTGAAAAAAGAAATAACGATGTGAAATACTTTTTAAAATTGTGTTTTTAATCTTACACGTTTGTTAATTGAAGTCAAATCGCTGTCAACATCATACACCGCTTCTGCAGTTCTTGTCACCATTCTTGGCTTGTTGACTGGAAAGGTATATCTCACAATTCCATAATCAGGAGTGAAGAGAAGAGAGCAGAATTTAGAGGATCCATCGGAGGGGTTCAGTTCTTGGTTGAAACCGGCATTTGGGTAGGAAGATTTGATACACAGTCCGATTCGAAATCCATCATCGTCTACTTTTTGGTACTGGTTGAATGCCTACAAATGTGATACATGTTTTAACCAATTTGAGTAAAAAACAGCTTACGATGGTGTTCGGTTTTGGTTTCAATGATTGAGTGAGTGTTTGTCCCATATATTCCAAAGTCCATGGCTAAAAGTTAAAAATCGTCTAGTCTTGAAATTTAAACGTTTCGGTTACCGTCTGCCTGCAATAAGCAATACAGCGGTCTTCTTCAACTTCAAAAACTTCTTGAATTTTGAACAGTCCTTGCTCTCTGACCGATGGACCGTTAGACCAAGGAGCATATTTGACAACTACCTGAAAAATCGATGACGATTGTGTGGTTGTAAATGTTTAGTAAATTTCAAAGTTAAACTTACATATACTACATCGTTCCCTCTGATTCCTGCAAAAGTCCCAGTTTCGTCATCCAAATATTTCAGAAGAGGAGACCACGCGGTGACTTTCGAATACTTTCCCCTAATATCCTTTGGAAGACAAAACAAGTTTGGTCCAACTGCAAGAACCTTTGCAAAGACTTCACCATCTTCTTCCCACACTTCGATTTCCTTATTAGAATAGGTGGGGTGAAGCTCAATCTCCTAAAACCAATAAATTATGATTGTTTTCGCTTTGAAAATGAAGGAAACTTACATCATCTGAAACCTCGAACCATTTTCCAAGTGGATCGCATCCTTCGTATTCGAGCTCGACCATTCCTTGCTCCAAGGTGAAAATCTGAAATCGAGTGACTATTTTTTAGAATGTTGTAAACATTTAAACAAACCTTGATCTTGTCTTCATTTTGTTCACATGCAAATCCAAAAAACTCCATAGTGAAGCGCTGAAAAATAAAAATGATGAGGCAACTTACAATGTTCAGCTTAACGCACATTTCTGACGAGGAACGACAAAAAATGAATAAAATGAACCGCAATCACAAGATTTGCGCTGTGAAAGACACGATTCCGCAGTGCGGTCACTATGGAAACAAGCAGTGCTCACCCTAACGAGACAACAAAGAGAAATGTTTTATTAATCAATTTTTCTTATTAAAAAAGAGGATAGAGGGGAGTCTATGAATGCACACCTTCTTCAGTTGCTGCGTCTCTTTCATTTTCCACGTACTCCGTTTGCAGCGGTTGGCTTCGGACACACACCTGCTCTAAGACACCATAGGGCACTAAGGCAACAAATTTGTTTCGAAAGCCACTATGCTTATTATTGAATAAGAAGGTCCATATATGTAATTTGAAGTATTGTGATATAAAATATGAACATGCAATGGTTTTAGAACAAGTGCAAGAAATAACCATTAAAAAAAGAAGGGTATGCATAAATTATAAAAATAAATGAAAGGAGTTCACAATAATCAAAATGTTATCAAGTATGTTCTGAGAGGAAGACAGTGAGGGTGAGTAAATGATAAATACAATGTGCAGTGGTGGAAACTTTTATATCAGACAATGATATTGAGCGAAAACGGCTATATTTATAAAATTGACCTTATCTTTGGGTGGAATCCGTTATCTGATTTGGTGTTTCCGGTTAGCGACCTTCAAAACTCAAACTCGATCTCTTTTTTTATTAAATCAAACAAATGACTAACTTCCCTTTTTCCCAATTTAGTACTCACTTAGTTCCCCTCATTTATTAAACCGCTCTTGTATGTAAATCTTACCACTAATTTATTTTTACGTATCAGTGGTTTACACCCTTCAATGAAACAAATAAATACAATTAATTAATATTTGAGCGTATATTTGCTATGTTTTTCCTTAAGAATTAGAGAGTTGTGTATTTCTTCGAAACAGCGAAATCTTGAGGTAGTTAATCCCTTTCCTGGTCACTAATCCACTCTAATCTCCAAGGAAACGTAAAATGGTGATTTGAAATGGATGGAAGAAGAATCTCGCGTTTGTATTGAATACTTGAATGTCCCATGAATTGAAAACTAGTATTATGTGGTTACGAGGTGAAAATATTGAGCATTGCTTCAATTTTTATTTGAATAAATAGGCGCCAGGTAAAAAGTAAATAATCTACTTCAGCTCGTCGTGTTTCAAATTGCCAGTCCAGAAAAGTTTGGAAACGATCCAGTCGACTGTTGATTCAAATGTCTGAAACACAATAACAAAAATAACTTAGGTATCGATTTCACAGCTCACCGTTTTCTCCACTGCCCCTAGTTTTCCAGCTATCATAGCAGCTCCTGTCACTACTGCCAAATCTGGTTCTACACGTTCTGCGGACTCCTTTCCATTGAAAAAAATTTTGATGAGTTTACGAATTTTTGGTATTTTGGAAGACCCTCCAATGAGAATGATGTCATGGACATCAGTTTTGTTGCAAAACGAGTCTTCCAAGACTTGTTCCACTGATTTCAAGGTGTCTTGAAATATATCTATGTTGAGTTCTTCAAATGTTGCACGCGTCAGCAGAAAGTTGAAATCTTCTGGATCTTTCAATTGAATAACAGTTTCGAAATTGTCGGACAAAGTGATTTTTGCCTTTTCAGCTTCCTGGTAGAGCTTTGGGATTTTATCATGGTCCAGATCTTTTCCAGTTTTTGCTTTGTAAAGTTTCGAAAAATGTTCTACAATTCTTTCATCAAATACTCTTCCTGCAGAGTCCCTGTTCCATTGATTAGCCAAAACTTCAAAAACTCCACTTTCAAAATTGAGAAGTGTCACATCAAACGTAGCACCTCCCAAGTGGAATACCAGAATCTTTCGGTCGTCTCCCTTCTCATCCATTTTGTATGCTGTTGCAGCAGCTATCGGTTCCTTGATAAGCCTGACATATTTAAAGCCAGCTAGCTTGACTGCATCTTTGATAGCAACTCTTTGATTATTGTCAAAGTAAACCGGAATAGTGACAACAGCATTTTTGAGTGGAATAACCTTGTTATTTGAGTCGAAGCCTGCAAAAAACGTTGTGAGTAAGCTAATGATATAATAGTTTTCAAAATCCTGATTAGGTTAGCTGGAAAGTTTTTTTCTGAATGTGATAAGAGTATACAGTCCCGCTCAAAAAGTTATCAACTTTGGCTGTTTCATGTAAGAAATGACCATCTTTGACAGTGTATTTTGCTGCCACCTGATTCTTCGATAAACTCAGTTTTGTATGGGTTGGACAGAGCAAACATAGCACATCATTTTTGTAGTTGACCATTTTTTTGTAGGAACACTATCTTGAACGTTACAGGTCACAGTCATTTCTCTCAACTAGTTTCACTGCAAATTATAGAAATTCTGGAGGTGTTCACTTTGACAATCTATAAGTTTCAATATAGGTCCCCTACAAAAAAATGGTCAACTACAAAACTGATGAACTATTTTTGTTCTGTCCAATCCATACAAAATCAAGTTTATCAGACAATTAGGTGACACCAAAATACACTGTCAAATTTGGCTATTTTCCACTGAAAACAGCCAAAGTTGATAACCATTTGAGCGGTACTGTATGTATATAGACAACCTAATTTCCAAAAAATATTTACATGGTTGAAGAGGCCAATATTCGGAGACCAACGAAATTCTTTCATTTACCCTCTCATCTAGGTTAAACTTCACCGTACTCTTCAAGTTTGCAACCAACAATGAAGTAATCTCTTCTGGCGTGTATTTCTTTGTTCCAGATCCTAATTCGATCTCAATGACTGGTTGGTTACTGTTATTGACAATCTGAAACACAAATCTCAGTTTCGCAAGTCCGGCAGTGACTTACTTTGAATGGCCAACTTTTCATTCTTTGTTGAATACGCCTATCATCATAGAGACCACCGATTATTGTTTTCAAGTCATAAACCGTGTTTTCTGGTTTGATTGCTTGTTGACTCTTAGCGGGTTCTCCTATTACGACCTCACCGTTTTCCTTGAATCCAACAAGCGAAGGAGTCAGTTTACTTCCTAAATCAACTGTGGAGAAATTTTAATGAAAATATGAAAACCTTGTTCGTTAGGTAGTATTTCCAGTTTTCCGTTTTTGAATATCCCAACAGAGGAAAACGTCGTTCCAATGTCAATAGCAATAAACGGCTCAGTTTTGTCAGCTGAGACAATCTTCGTATGGCAAAGTGACAATACCAGAAGAAAGAATAACACGTGAAAAAGAACTTTCATATTCTCAATTTCACGAACGGTTGAATTTATCTGAAACGGGAAATACTGAGAAGATCAAACATATGTATAAACACGAAAAAAAAATTCTGAAAACTCTCCAGCGCTTATTTATTTATTCAGAGTACAAGACCCTTATGCAGAGTGTACAAAGCTAGTGCAACGCGTCTTCATCAGTTGTTTATCATATTGGAATGATTTTTTTGGCAGCATGAAAAAATCCCCACTTTTATCATTGCTCTTGTCAGCTTGATATTTAACAGTGTGTACTTTTTTGATGAATGTTTGAAAAATACAACTTTCAGGTTCCAATTCTCTACTCCCGCCGCTTTTCAGCTTTCCCACTTTAATTGTGGCTTTATTCTTAGTGCTTTCATTTTTATGGACTTTGATACATATTTTATTGGAATAAAATGTATCTCTCCTTGTGGTTTGAATGTTTCGTGTGGCGTCAGTAAGTGTGAGTCATTCATAGTTCACATTACTACAACAATTTCCTGTTTGCACAATGATAAGAAATAATCCGGTTGAGGAGTATACCCAGAAAAGAAAGATCAAGAAATGATACTATAAACTAATGGTTGTTCTCAGGGAAACTTATCACTGATTTCTGGGAAATCGAGAGCATCACTCTTTTCTCACTTGGTCAAGATACTCACAAGGGAAGTCTTTGGAGACGCCACTTTCAAACGACCAATAAATTTGGTTATAGGTATTTTCGACCACGGGGAGTCCATTTCTGCAGTCAAAACCTGCTAAATATCTGTGAGCTCTGTGAGCCGAGTTATGAGTTTTTTTACCGGTGCTCGTAAATTGCAAAAACAAGAATATCATGCGTATACTACTTGTCGATTTGGAATTCCATGAACAAAACCTTATCCACATGAAAAGTTTGAGAGCTCATAACTCGGGTCACAGAGATATTTAGCAGGTTTTGAATGCAGAAATGGACTCCTCGTGGTCGAAAATACCTATGACCAAATTTATAGGTCGTTTGAAAGAGGCGCCTCCAAAGACTTCCTTTGTCAGAATGAAGACTGTTACAGAATGATGATATTCTTCCGCATTTTTGTAGCATGCATGACTACATTAGTCAACAAAATTTGTGATCTTTGCTTGTAGAACTGTGACGAATCTGACGCACACCCACGCGATGCTTTATAAGGCATTCACAAAAGTAAACAAATTACTGCTGGGAACATTGGCAACCTCAAAGTTCTTCTAACTTTTTAAATTTATATTTTTTAGAAACTTAGATTAATAACCTTTTTCTAAAATTTTAGCTAGGGAGACAAAAGATGTGTCATTTGCTGCAATTCTACATTATTAAGAAATAATCAAATTGTCACATCACACTATCATCCCAAACGACATTTGCAACCATTACTTAAGGAGAACTAAATTTATCTTTTCTGGGTAAAGAGACTGTTCTTCCTAACTAACATACATTACTCAAGTGGAAAACACCTCCCACACATTTCTCATCCTTAGATAACATTTTCTGACTTAAGCAAATGTCATTAAGAATAACCTTAATTGCATTGAAATGTTTGACAACAGGGCGTGGAAAACAGTTTTCAAAGAACCTGGACAATTTCACGTTGTTTACAAGTGGGCGACTGTAACTTTTATCAGTTACACTCGCCCACTTTATGGCAAGCGTAAGTAGGTCAAAAACCTAAAGCAGTTTAATTTGATATAAATGTGGTCTTCGTTTTAGTTTTTTTAATTGAATAGTTTTCTGTTGTTGAAAATATATAAATCGTTGTATGCTGAGTAGATATGCGAACTTAGTGACCAAGATAATCAGCCTCTTTTCAGTTTGTGCAGTTTTTCCAAACAATCCAATTGCTTTTACTACGTAACCCGTAAATGAGAAGGTAATCAAAGTGCTACCATGATTATTTTAAAGTTTTGAATTACAGGCTTGTGAAGGAATCCGTGTCATTTTTATTGTTGTTCTCCTCGCGACGTTTGAGCTATGTACCGAGTGTCCACTGAATACAAGTGAGTCAGAAATTGAGAAACAAGCACTGGTATTACTTTTCAGGTTGCAATGCCAAATCGACGAATTGATGGTGCAATTGACTAAGTAAGTTCAACTTTTTTTTTAATCATCGTCTACGTTTTACAGGAAAACATCCGAACTAGACCGTTTGGAAGAAGAAAATAAAATATTGCGAAAGGATAACTCGAACTGGGAGACATTTGCAAAGCTGCTGAGTGTGACATCGCAAAAGTTAGTATTCCAAAGATTTTGTGAAAAAACACTTAATTCGAATATTTTTAGAAACGACGAAAAAAATGCGGAACTTAAAAGAACCATCACAACATTGGAATCCGACAACAGAGCTCTTCGCCACCGGTCGAGAAAAGTAAAAGAGGTTGAGAAAAAACTATCGGAAGCCAATTCACAATGGTATTTATTGTTTTTAAAAACTATTTAATAATAAAGATTTTTCAGTAAAAAGCTGCAAAGTGATTATGACAAAGCAAAAGAAGCTTACGAATACTACCAGGGTAAATGTGGAACAATGAAAGTGCATTTGGATTACCTCAGAGAAAAATTAGTATTCGCTCAAGAAGAATCGGTCAGGTTTAGAACACTGTTAAATGAAGTCGTTGAAAAAGTGACTGGTTTCGCCACAAAGGTTTCAGTGGCTGATACGGAGTTGTGAGTTTAATATTCAGAATTTCAAATCACAGTTTTTTAATTAGGGTGTCCAAACTAGGGGACAACAATCAAGAGGATCACGACGCGCGAACATTTTTAAACAGTGTGATTTATCAAGCGGAGAAATGGATGAGTTGGATTTCGGATACTTTGGAGTTATCTCAGTTTGAAAGTCTCAATCAATGTGATCACCTGTGATACGGAACTACTGTGATAACTTTTTATTGCTCTATTGCTTGTCTTGCTTTGAATTTTATGTACTGCCGATTTTAACCCAAATAAATAAAATCACCTGGAAAGCACATATTTACGTGAAAAAGTATGTGTATTTGTATTTATTGTAGAAGGACTATGCCACTTATGCTAAACCAGAATGAGGAAATCACCGGAGAACGGACCAAATACGAGAGAGCAGGATAAGTAAGACTAAAACTCTAAGATTGTGATGGAAAATTTTAACGAAACAAAAAGTAAACAACGTTGATTCTGAGATTGTTAAGAGTTTGAGATCGCCCGATATTCCCAGAATAAGGTAAAACACCATGGTGTGTGTCGACACCTTACTCACAAGGGATCTGTTTGGAGACGCGGCTTTTATATAATCTATAAATTTGGTTCTGGATACTTTCGACTACGGTGAGTCCATTTCTGCAGTCAAAATCTGCTAAATCTCTCTGTGAGCCGAGTTTAGAGTTCTCAAACTTTTCATATGGTTGAGCTTATTTACATGGATCTCCAAATTGGCAAATGGTATTCGCAAAGATGTTTTCATTGTTGCAACGTGCGAGGACAGGTGAACCGCTAGGAAACACACATGATATCGCGCGGTGGCGTATATGCGGCCGATTCTGAATTCCATATGAAAAAGCTTAACTACATGAAAAGTTTAAGACCTCATGTCAAATCATGGATTTGATTTCTTGATCATTTAGATTATTCATGATCAGTTTTAGAGTTGATCGTTCATTTTTTTTCTCGATTCCCATTGCCATGAAATATAACCCATAAAATCCCCGTTCCCATCGCCCACATGAGCACTCTCTTCTCTAACCACACTCTCTCGCCCCCAAGAATGGTATAAATACCGGCATCCGCAGAAGGAAGAATTGTCAGCTCTTTTCCCTCTTTTTCATACTTTCCTTTTCTTTTCTCTTATTTTGTATTATTATTTTCCGTATATTTCTTTCCTTATAAATAAATGGTTTGATTACCCAAGTTTGAGGTGGTCGTTTCAATACCTTGCAACTAGGCTCGGTGAAACATTTTAGCAGGTTTACATGACAGAAATTAGCTTCTCGTGATAGAACGTACCTATAACTAAGTTTATTAATCGTTTGAAAAGCGCGTCTCTATAGACTTCACTTTTCTGTTCTTTCACGTAACTCGTGACGTTTCGTTAATACCTGCACGTTTCCTTTTTTGTCACAACGTGCTTCAGATTATCTCCTTTCGTTTTTTTCGGGATTCAAAGTCTCGCAGATTAGTGTTTGCTCAATGCAGAGATATTCTATATTTAAAATCAGATATTTTTTCTGAATCATAAGTTTCAGAAGCCATGTACCTCATTGCAAACCAGTGCGTCAGAAAAAAATTTCGCAATTTCAAAGAACCAATATTTTGTATTCCAATATAATCAGCTGCTGTAAGAAATGTATTTCTTGCATTTTCACAAAGTTATTTTCTCGAATTGCTTTACATTCTCTATATGATTTCTTGCTCTAAAATTTGTATTTTAAATCTTTGGACACTTTCTGCCAGACTTACACCGAGAAAACTAATAATTATCATTTTGTTTTCTCAATATTTTCAAAAATTCTAAAATGTCTTTAAAACTTTTTTCGAATTTTGTTTCAGACAGCGTTTTATACGCGTAGTTTCTAAGAAGGTATTAATTGAAAATTCGGTTTTTTTTCAAGTTTCTGAATTATTGACTATTTAGTAAAGCGCAGGTGTTACATCAATGTTCAACTATTGCGATTTGCTTGAGATTATATCTTTTTGATTTTTTTTCGTTTCTGACTGTTTCGGAAATTAATGTTTTTTGAATACAAAGAGATCAGGTGCATATGTATCCAAGCAGAAAATCAGTTGATCAGCGATTTCTCATTTCATAGGGATAACTTGCATTAAAAAATAAGCTTTTTTTAGAAGAATTACTTTCTAAGCCATGATATGTATCTATATCTGAAAGAAATGCTTGATTCTTTTTTACTCGTGTCCGGTTCTGTAGGAATTGTATCTTTTCCCTTGATGCACGAGTCAAAGTTACATTTTTTTTGTCCTAACCCTTTTCATCTCACCGCGCTTTGTTGGTTCACCGTCTGGCTGAATCATCTATCTTCTTCTAACTTATTATTTGTAAAATCAGAAACTCCGCCTCCATGTTTAGTATAAAAGCCCGTATGTTTTTTCATGTGTTTTAATCAATTTTGACATTCGTTCTGATCACCTGTTGAAGTTATTTTTACACAAGATTATATTTTTCCAATGGTACTCACAAAGAAAGTCTTTGGAGATACCATTTTAAAACAACCTATAAATTTGGTTATAGGTATTTTCGACCACGGGGAGTCGATTTCCGAAGTCAAAACCTGCTGAATGTCACTGCGAGTCGAGTTATGAGCTCTCAAACTTTTCACCTGGATAAGCTTTTTCACATGGAATTTCGAATCGATAAGAACAGTACCCAATATATTCTCATTTTTGCAACGTACGAGTACACGTAAACCGCGGGGGAATACAAATGGAATCGCGCCGTGGCGTATATACCGCCGATTTGGAATTCTATGTAAACAGGCTTAACCATATGAAAAGTTCGAGAGCTTAACACTCGACTCGGAGAGACATTGAGAAAGTTTTGATTGCAAAAATGCACTCCCCGTGGTCAAAAATACCTATAACCAAATTTATAGGTCGTTTGAAAGTGGTGTCTCCAAAGACTTCCCTTGCCAGACTAGGTAATCTTTGGATATTGAGTATTTTGACACCTCTGCTTTAGAAGATGCCAATCTAAATCTCCCAAATGTATCCTTTCCGGTCATGTGCAAATTCTGACGCCCAATATTTCATTCTTTTTGTTTGTCTCCACTGAATACGACATTTTTTCTCTGCTTTTTCCTCCGCTCAGACATCACTTTATTGAAAAACGCTCATTTTCTTTAATTGAAAAAAATTAAAATTTCTGGATAGTCCATCCCCAATAATACTAACAAAAAAGGAGAGGTCTACCTATGAACAAGTCCAACAATTAGGGACAATAAATGTGTAACATCAATGTTCAAGATTAATAATTCAGAACATTTATACTTTATGACGACATGGTTAAGAATATCCCATTTTGATTCTTTTTGCAATTCTAAGCTCCGTAGATTAACATATTTCCAATCCGAAGCTAATGCATACGTTTTAGGCAGATGTTTTTTATACTAACAACATGACTAAGTCAGCTTCTATAATCTTTATCCTTGTGGCGACATAATGTTTAAAAAAAAAATTTTCTAAGCCCGCCCATCTGAATAAAAAAACTAAACATTTACACACTTAAAAAAAATTCTAATTAGCACGATTTTTTGTTTATCTGAATAGGATTCTCATTTCACGAGTAGTATGATGCTGTCTATATCAGTCCCTTGTCTATCTCTTTCTTGTAAACTTATGTTAATTGAAATCCAACACGATTAATGTTCAAAAATGATTTTCTATCAAATTTTGTAAAGTAAACTTCAACAGAACGGCCGGCACACAATGTACGGTAACCTTATCCCATTTTTCTGTCTGTTACGACCTTTATTCTTTTTATTATCTGATATGAGGAAATAAATCATTTCGAACACAACTTGCAAGTTTAGAAGACAAAACGAATATTTCACCATCTTCCGACAGAAATGGAGAGAAGGCCGGAAATTGATTTTATTGATGTCAATTTCCTGTCATACTTATCAGACTAGGTTAAGATGTGAGCCGAAACAGGAAACGATATGGATCATGTCATATTGGATTTCTTGAGAACGCATCTTTTTGATTGGCAAAGTTTATATATATGTAATACTCGAGACATGTGTTACATTTAAAACACCTAGTAACTCTAAATTAAACTGGAAACACTGGATAATTGGAATAGGATTACGTCAAACAATGTATGACTTCCTCCCTCACTCTGTCTCCAACTCCTATTCCTAGCAAAGTGTTTTCTGAGAAGGGTCTTAATGTTAAAGATAAACTGCATTTTTGATAATTTTTCGACGGAAACGTATGAAGCCTCAGGTGTAATTTGCTTGGATGCCAGTTTTATGTGAACCAGTTTTTATAGACTAACAAGCTTTTATAATCATTAGTCTTGTGGTGTCTTATTGTTTTTTTGAATTTATTTTTTCCTCGTCCATCTGCATTAATAACTCTACATTTACAAGTTTTTTCGGATTTCTCCCTCTTTGTTTGTTTGCACTTTTTTGGAATTCTAGATTTGCAGGCAGGCAGTGGCTGAAATGCACAGTCGTTCGGGCTACTCTCCTAGGCCCGATTCCCACCGACGCTTCAGAGATAATGATGATTATCATGACTACAATTCTGAGTTCCAGACTTCAAGATTTGATGGATATGGATATCATAGTAATGCTAATAAGAACAGAAACCAAAACAGTAACCGGCATCCACGGAATGGTGAGGTTGTTACGTGAATTTATTTTTAAATTAAAGTGATATTCAGATGGAGGATTTCTACAAAAAATAGACGCAATAAAAAGAGAGCTGAATCGCATCTCAGATGAATATGAACGAGGTGATTTTCTGACTCTGACTGATCAATGTATTGAAAATGATTAACTGAGGATGATCACGGTCTGACCTACAGTACTGCTCAATAGGATATGAACTGATACAAACTTTGGTCTTTTTTTTCAGTTGCACTTGTCCAACTTTGAGAGTGTGTCGTGATAATTCTGATTGTCACAAACAGGTAGTTTTTAATGAATCATTCAGGTTGAAAGTGGAGCTCCATTTTTGTAATTGACAACTTTTTTGTGCGGGCACTCCTTAAAGAGTTCTGGTCATTTTAAGAGATTACAGCTCAAAAATCGCACTTTGCCTTGAAATTGGTCGGTTTGAGGGAGAAATTACTTTGTCGATACGTAACTCTCGAGGGAATGCCCGTACAAAAAAGTTGTCAACTACAAAAATGAAGTTCTACTTTTGATCTATAAGATCCATTAAAAACCTACTAGGTGTGACAATCAGTATTACCAAGACACACTATTAAAAGGAAAACGGCCAAAGTTTATATCCTATTGAGCGATACTGTATTGGTTAACGAAGATACATTTTACAAGGATTATACAAACCAACGGTAGCCCTCGATTTTTGTTGTTTTTGTAAATTTTTTGCACGAGTATCGGAAATTTAACAATTTTGAATTGAAAAACCCTTGTTTGAAGGATTCATCATTTCAGCATTTTGAAACTTTCTTGTCAGTACCCATATCAAAATTAAGTTAACTAAAGAAATGAACCTCTTGGTGTAATCTACATTTCCTATTCAAATTCGCCGATTTTGGATAAGAAATAACAGATAAGAAATAATAACAGAAATAACAGAAATAACAGCGTCTTTATATATTTCTGCATCACTATTTATTCTCTTGGCGACACACACACACACACACTCCACACACTCTTCCCCCTTTTCCCCCTTTTCCCCACGACTGCCTAACATATTTTTTCCCTCCACCACTGTTCCCCCAACAGCAGCTGTGCGGTACTTTGGTCCTCGTACTCTATGGCTCAAATCAGGGCGGCGAAATGAATGATGACGCCTCGGCCCATCCTCTTCAGATCGTGAATGTTAGGTGTGCTTCGGCCCCCTTTACGACGTGTGTGATTTGTCCACGTTTTGCAAATTTGACACGACATTGTATGAATTTTTATTTATTTTATGAATGCGATTAAAATGAGAGGCCAAAATGCAAACTAAAGTTTATATGACATTTTTCTGTTTTTCAATTCTAAATGCCAAATGCTGAGACTACTTCATTGTGTTTTTATTGTCCGACCACTTCGATTTTTGTATTGTGAAAATCCTAGGTCGAAAAAATGTCTATATTTTCGTAGTTGAGAGCATTTTTGAAGTTGATTCTCCAAAAGTTACGTACTTACCATTTGATTCCCCATGAAGATGTTAAACAAAAAAGTTTTCAACTACATAAATGGAGCACGGTTTTTGATTTATACATTCCATGAAAAACAAAAACTATGTGGCAATCATTAAAAATGTGACGTACTATCAGAAAAATAGGACTGTATTCAGAAATCCGGCCTATAAGATGTTTATAAAACAAAACAACTTTCAGAATGCAACAGGGTTGAATCTCGTCAAAATCACAGCAGACCTCCAAATCAAAACTCGAGTGAGAGAAAGTGGGAGTCTCGAGAACAGCATTACTATGGAAATCGCCGTCAAGATAAGGAAACAATTCAACGGAACTCGGAAAATAGAAGTCGTGGTAAGGGATATCTTTGCTAGGATGGAAAAATTAGATTTCTAGAAATTTTCATATTATTAAAGTTGACACGCAATTTTCAGAAGACTCATACCGTTGGACTGAACGAGATCAACGTAACTACCGGAACTCAAAATGTTCTCTTGAGAGAGGAAACTTTGAGTTGAGGGATACAGACTCCAATTATTCGAAGAAATACCAAAATCTCAGAAATGGGAGGAATACTGACAATGGGCACAACAACGTCCGAGATCGGCAGAACTATCAGCAGGGAAATTCTTTTAGACGTCGCGATGCAGCTTTAGGTTTGTGAAAAACTTAATTAAACATTTCTTTGATTATTTACATGTTCAGATTTCTATCCGCCTGAAGGCAATTATAGGCACACAAGAAGTGATTCAGAGGAAAGCCTGGAAAGCGAAGACAGCTTTCATGAAAGCCAAGACACTGGGTCTTCTGATTATACTGAAACGTCACCAGTACGGAATTCATATGGGAGAACCCGTGAATCCGAAAATAGTAACAACGGTAATAATCGTGGTCGATACTCCAAACGGTATCCAGATCTACTAGGATTTCCAAAATCAGGTAGGTAGAGGATGAACTGGTGATCATTGAAAACAGTTTTTGTGATCATCATTCAAAATAATTCATTACTTTCAGGAGAATCGAAAAATTGGAGTTCTGACTATCAGCACTCAAATTGTTCCGTCAGGGGAGAATCTGGATACAGAGATGCGGATACAAATTCTTCATATGATAACTATAACGGGAAAAACAGAAATGGAAGGAATATTAATTATGGGGACCATAAAGAACATCGTCGTCAGAGCGAACATTTTTCTATGAGTCGAGGTTGGTGGACAGTTAAATTAGAATATGATATTTTCTGGTTAACTAAAACTTTGAATGTGTTTTTAGATGCCTGTGGTGTTATTTTTTTCTTTCAGATTTGCGTTCCTCTAATCCCAGAAATACGAGAGATTACGGGTACAACAGCCTAGATAATCAAGACGACGTTCAAGAAAGAGAAGAGAATTTTATACCAGGAGAACGGAGATATTTCCACAAACAAATTTGTGATTCTTATACAGGACCAAATCAAAATCAATCAGGATTTCAAAATCCTGGTAAGTAATTCATTTCTGGTAGTTTGCAATAGAATTCTTATTTTTTCTTATTCAAACAAGTCGACAAACTTATAGGCGAATCATTCGAGCCTCCACGCCGTCCTAAAGGCAGCTTTGTTTTTTCAAACTGTCCAAATAAAAGAGAACTAGCCGTTGTTGGTAGAAACCGCCCGTATTATGAAGATAGCGAATTGGATGGAAGCTCTGTGAATAGCGACAGTGATGACTGTAATGGTCATAATTGGCGTCCCAATGAAAATATCAGAAAGCGTGATCATCAGACTGAGCAAAATGGGCATTCATCTAGAAGTCATATTATTACAACAACAGGTACATAAAAAAATTAGAAAAAGAATGAGAAATGTTTTTTTCTTTAGATTTCAATCAAAATCAAAATAAAACAAAGCCGACTATATTATCAACCGATCTCAATGTTGGTGGACGGTTTGGTGAGCTGCCTGGTGATATGGAAGAGAATCAAAATGTTTCCGGAAACCAGCGTGATAAAATCTTAGGTGAGTATGACTCCTGCAGTCAGAAAGTTTATATTCAATTTTCAGTAATCCCTGGTAAAGTGAATAAAGACAACGGTCATAGTGAAAATATCACTTCAGACTTCCCCACCTTCCATGAAGGACTAATAATTTGCAAATATTCTCTAACGAATCAGGAAATCAATCAAAAAAATGTAGATTCTATCAAGGCTTTTAAAACATGGAGAAGTGAAGGACTGTTTCTGCACGGAGTTACTACAGATGATGTCAAAATTGACAAACTTTACGGATTACTGAGTGGAAACCGTAAGAAAATTCCGAGTTGTATGCCTATAGTTACGAAATTTCAGATTCAGTCAAGAAGACTGTAATCTTCGTGAGTTCGCCAACAAGAGGTGAAGAGCTCTCTGAAATTCTGTCACATTTGAATATTGTGAAAAGTAACATTATGATCACCAGCGAGTCTGCATGTCCCCCTATCGGAATCGATCAATTCATCCAATTTGATTTTCCGAAAGAGGAAGAAAGAAGTAAAGACATGTTTCATAGGTGCAGACAAGTTGGTAAGGTGAAGGACACAGCTATTCATGTCCTGATTCATCAAAAGGAACTTCTAAATTATTCTGAAGCCAAGGAACTGAAAAGAATTTATGAAGAAGAGTACAGAGCATTATTTCCTGGTTTTTTGACGAAAGGTTAGCTTTGTTTAATATATTTTGAAATACTGATCAACGATTTCAGCTTATCAACGCGCATATAAGTACAGACGTTTTGATAAATATAAGAATGCAAAGTGGCTCGGTAAACGTACCAATGTGCCAGTTCAAAGAAAATATATGGATGGATTTCCTGCGGAGCTTTCTGAGGATGATTGGTGAATTTTTTTATTACTGTTCTTCTACTTCTTTCTTTGTATGTTACTCTTTAATACCTGGATAACAATCCAATTTATTTTTGATTAATTTTTAATATATTTATATAACCCCATTTTATTCCATTCCACATTATTTCATTGTTTCATTTTTAGCTTCAAATACTGATAATAACCTCGAAATGTAACCCTAACCTCTGTTTTCTTCTTCTACTTTATATTTTCTCAACTGTATATTTATTTTGACGATTTATGCTATTAATAAATATAATATTTTTCAGCAATGTTCAATAATGAATTCATGAAAAGAAAATTTGCATTTAAAAAAAAAAATTCTCATATGCAAAGGAAAATAAGGGGAAATTTTTATTTTCAGAGTTCATTCGTTTTATCACTTTGTAGTATGTAGTTAATCAATTTGTACGGTTGGCACCGTGTGCTCTTCTAAAACATTTCTTTAAAGTCACTTGAGTTTCTAGACTCACTCCGTATGTCACTGTGTGCCGCGTTTGACCTACGGGCGCGCGCGCATTTCTCGCAGCTATATTGTCAATTTCGCTTTCAAAATGGAGAATTTCGGCACTCTTGGGCGCTGGCGGAGTCACGTGAGGTGATCCGTTATTCTCGTTAGTAGATTTTACCTCTTTCTTTGGTTTTTAGACCAAATTTATAGTTTTATTATTGTTTTAGTGAGTTTTTAGCCAGTTTGGCTTGGAATAAATTGTGTATTCCGCAAAAAGTGCGTTTGGTGTGGTTTTGCGCGTTTTCAGAATTAATTTATATCAAAACGTGGTTTGATATAAATTGTATTGGTTTCTCTCGAATTCTCGTCGTTCTCTCTTGATTTCGCGTGTTTCTCGTTGTTTTTAGCTAATAAGCTTTACAAGTTCACTCAAGAATTTGTATTTCTTATTTATTGGCAAAAGAGAATAAAGAATTGGAAAAAGAAAATGAAGAAGTGATAAATAAGAACGAAATCTTGCAGAGTCTGTTGGATGGAATGCAGGACAGAGAGCTTGGAGGAACATCAAACAGCAAACAGGCAATGGAATATCAGATGGTGAGCATGCTTGCATCGGAAGGGATTAACACCCTGGAAGATCTTGAAGAAGTTTTTGGAAACACAGAAAAACTTCAAAAACTGATAAAAATGCAAAATGATGTTTGCCAGGCGAGCCAGCAAAAAGCCCAGCAAATGGAGGCGGAAATAAGGAGACTGAAGAAGGCTCTAAAGGATTCGGAGAGCCGAGTGAAGTCGTTGAAAGGGACTCAAGCGGAAAAAGAGGAGCAGACGCGATTTATTGAGTTAAATCAAAAGTCAAATTCATTCTCGAGGATCGGTGAGTGTACGTCGTGCATGAGTCTGAAAGAAATGAATTCTCAGATCAAGGAAAACGCATCCCAGCCAACGAAATCCACCGGAACTACAACGCTTACGTCAGGTATGCCACGAAAAGTGCAAAAACGCACAGTGCAAGAGCAAACACATACAGACAAAGAGCTTGAAGAGGTTATTGAGGCAGCGCGTGGGCAGATGGACAGTGAGTCTGACTCGGAGAGAGCGGATGAGACTATAGGGAATGGTAGATATTATACCAACTGGGATACGGGAAAACAGAAAGAAATGTCTCCAGTAGAGATGATGAACAAAATGTTGGTCCAACAAAATCTGCCGGAACCTCCGAAATTCTCAGCCGAAGAAAATTCGATTAAGTTAGAAAGCTTTCGAAAATCGTTCGCATTAAAGTTTGAGTCATTCTCAGATGAAAATCAAATCATTTTGCTTGAGACAAAGTACCTCAGTGGTAGGGCTCTGCGTATTTTCCGAGGACTCCCAGAACATGAGAAAAAGTCAATAAATGGTGTAATGCAGGCAATGGCGATAAGGTTGAGAATTTCACCAGAAGACGAAACGAGACGAGCAAAAAGCCGATGGGAGAGTCTGAGAAAGAAACCAGAACAAAACATCGAAGATTTTTGCCTCTCTATCGATGAACTAGCTCGAGTGGCATTCAAGAGAGTTAATGCTTCTGAACTTTCGTCGTTCAAAACCGCAAAATTGCTTGATGCAATCGCTGAGAACGAAACGTTGTCGTGTCTTATTGACAATCGGTTGTTGGGAATGCCAGAAAGAGACCATTATGATACGTGTCGGATGTTAGCAACTCGTTATGAGCAGGGAATCAGGGACAGAAACTTGAGAAACAAGAGTCAGAACAGTGAAAAGAAAAAGAGTCCGTCGCCTCAAAGTAGTAATACATCGTCTGCGAATAATACGTCCGTGCAAAGCAATCCCAATGGGCAGAGAACCAATACATATTCACAAAACAGAAACAATTTCACAAACAAGACAGACAATGCAGGAAGCCCAATAAATCAGAATTGGCGTCAAAGAACAGGCGAGAATTCTGATAACAATGGGAAGACAAAAGGGTTTATAGAGTGTAGTGAGTGCAAACTAGTTGGGTGTCATGATCCAAAATGTTCGAAAGCCCCAGGGAATGCAAAGACGTACAGTAGACCGGTGGTCACGTGTTACCGGTGTCAAGAACAAGGACATATTGCGACGTATTGCACGAAGCAAAGTCAAAACAAAGTGAATGACAATCCGGTGAAAGAAAACACGGTTAATTCGGTAGAGGATAAACAAGTGTTGACTATTCCTAGTGATGCGCCTAAAACGGAGGGTAACACAACGGAAAAACCGTTGATCAAAGTTGAGAAAGGGCGTATTGGAAACACTGAAGTTGATCTAATGCTTGATTCGGGTGCATGCATATCGATAATTCCTCAGAAAATATGGAAGAAGATTGTAGGTGAGAATGGAGAAGAGTGGGTGAAAAAAGTGAAGGAAGAAAAGCCAGAACTTGCTCAAGTTTTCACAGCCAATAACCAACCACTCAAACTATTGTGCACTGTGGAGGTTGAAACTTCGATGCAAACAAGAACAAGACTCATAAAATATTACATTGCCGCCATTGACAGAGAAAATATTATTCTCGGGATGGACCAATTTAATAAGTTGGGAGTAGAAGTTCGCATTGAAGAACAACCAAGGGCGGTGAAGATATGTAAAGACATTCGGCTAACTCCAAGTTCTTCAAGAGTAGTCCAGGTTTCTGTCGAAGGGGTTGTGCAAGAAGGGAAAGATCATTGCTTGATCACTCCCATTCAGGAGTGTATTGCGCCATCAGTTTGTCAAGTAGAGGCTAATGGTAGAGCTCTTGTTACCATTTCCAACTTTGGCACAAAACCAGTATTGTTGAGAAAAGGACAAACGATTGCAGTAGGGGAAGTGGATGGCTTTGAAGTAGTGCAGGGGAAAGCTGAAAAGTTGGAATTTCTGAATGAGCATCTGGAGGAGACGGGGTTTCTCAGAGAGTCGGAAAAGATTGTGTGCAGTGTAGTACAGAATGAAGCGGAGGGCAAAAGATGGGAAACATTATGTGAGCACCTGAAAAGACAAGAAAGCAGTTGTGAAAGTGAGGCAGAAGTCTGGAAGGTAATTCAGAGCTTCCAGCACATCTTTGCAATTGAAGATAGTGAATTGGGTCGCACAAATGCTACAACGTGTGAGATTGAGCTATTGGATGGTGCCGAGCCAATTAGGCAAAAGCCCAGACCAATTCCGCTTGCTATTCGTCCAGAAATAAGAAAGATTCTGCAGAAAATGGTAACGCAGGGAGTTATCAGAAGCAGCAAGTCACCATGGTCCAGTCCGGTAGTGATAGTGAAGAAGAAAGACGGGTCGGTAAGAATGTGTGTTGATTACCGGAAAGTAAACAAGGTGGTGAAAAACAATGCTCATCCATTGCCACACATTGAAGCAACATTGCAATCATTGTCTGGAAAGAAGATCTTCACTACGTTAGATTTGTTGGCGGGGTATTGGCAAATTCCTCTGAAGGAAAAAAGCAAAGAAATAACAGCTTTTGCTATTGGGAGTGAGTTATACGAGTATAATGTGCTTCCTTTCGGGCTAGTCACGTCTCCTGCTGTGTTTCAAGCAACTATGGAAGCTGTAGTTGGTGATTTGCTGGGGAAAACTGCATATGTGTATGTTGACGATTTGCTCATTGCGAGTGAGAACATGAAACAACATATTCAAGATCTCAAAGAGATATTGGTTCGTCTGGAAAAGAGCGGAATGAAGCTCAGAGCCAGCAAATGTCACATTGCACAGAAAGAAGTGGAGTACTTGGGACATAGGATCACTCCGGAAGGTGTGAAAACCGAGGAAACCAAGGTTAATAAGATGAAAAACTTCAAAAGACCGGAGAATGCGGAACAAATGCGCTCTTTTCTGGGACTCACTAGTTATTACAGAAAGTTCATGCTCAATTATGCGCAAGTGGCTTCCGAATTGACGCCTCTGACATCAGTAAAAAGCACATGGGTGTGGCAAGCAGAACATGAAACTGCTTTTCAAGAGTTGATTCAGTTAATCTGCACAGCACCGGTGTTGATGCAACCAAACATTGAAAAGGCGCTTGATGGATCGAGACCATTCATGATATATTGTGACGCGAGTAGAAGGGGAGTAGGTGCGGTGCTTGCTCAAGAGAAAAAGAAGGGAGATGTACGGTTGGCACCGTGTGCTCTTCTAAAACATTTCTTTAAAGTCACTTGAGTTTCTAGACTCACTCCGTATGTCACTGTGTGCCGCGTTTGACCTACGGGCGCGCGCGCATTTCTCGCAGCTATATTGTCAATTTCGCTTTCAAAATGGAGAATTTCGGCACTCTTGGGCGCTGGCGGAGTCACGTGAGGTGATCCGTTATTCTCGTTAGTAGATTTTACCTCTTTCTTTGGTTTTTAGACCAAATTTATAGTTTTATTATTGTTTTAGTGAGTTTTTAGCCAGTTTGGCTTGGAATAAATTGTGTATTCCGCAAAAAGTGCGTTTGGTGTGGTTTTGCGCGTTTTCAGAGTTAATTTATATCAAAACGTGGTTTGATATAAATTGTATTGGTTTCTCTCGAATTCTCGTCGTTCTCTCTTGATTTCGCGTGTTTCTCGTTGTTTTTAGCTAATAAGCTTTACAAGTTCACTCAAGAATTTGTATTTCTTATTTACTAATTCAGAATCTTGATAAGAAAATAGATTGCGAATTCATTTATTGCAAATACTAGTGAAATTTTCAAGAAAAAACACTTGGCTTATTAAATACACTATACTCTCACAGATCAAAAAAGTAAATGTGTTCCTATCTGTCTTAACTCACTTTCACTTTTGATATCCTCTTCAAAAGCGGTTCGGACACTATACATTTCCTTTATACTCCATCAATGTCAACCACTTTTTTCCGCCACATTTTCTCCTCCGTTCTTTTTTGCCCTTTTTTGTTCATTCTTTTTTCTTTACGTTTGAGGGCATCTCGTTAGTTTTCCAAAAAAGAAAAAAAGGGAGTAGGGAAAAAGGACAATTGGGTTTGGCGTGTTTTTTCAGGGAGTTCTGGTCGGAGGAATTTCTTTTTTTGAAGACGAAGAAGAAAAAGAACACGTTTCACTCCGTTTGAACTTCTTTTAGGAACTCATTACACAAATTGGAGAATTTAAAGTTTCTAACACATTATTTCCTATCTCATATTTTGCTATCATGTCCAATACATTTTTTTCCTATCTGATCTTCAAACACATCTGTTAGAGACGATTGTTTCCCAATCTCTTCTTCTCAGTTTTCCTGACTCATAACTCACAAAGTTGTTAAGAAGCGCTCTCCCTCACTAGGTGCTCACAATTGTCATAACTGCTAACTCAATTCCTACGTTCCATACGCTTTTCCCGGGATATTTCTTAAATTCATCGATGAACGTTTATTTTTTGCAAGTATCATCAATCTTTCTTTTTTCTTACATCGATGAAATGAAACTTTCGTGGTTCTGAATTTCTCGTTCTGAATCACACCCCATAAAAGTCTTTTTTCTTATTTTTGTGTCCAGTGCGGCACAGTTTTCATAGATTTCCGCCAGCCACTCGCACATTTTCTATTTTTCGATGTTGTTGGAATCTTTTTGCTTTCATGCCATGTCATCGTTTTTGTAACACTTTTAGTTTAACTGATATAATAGAAAATTACTTACACATTCTGATTTTGTGAAAGTTTCACCTGTTCTATTTGTAAATTTATATTTTTTGAGTTAGTATTCCAAAGAAAAAAGAGAGTTGGGGGGGGGGGGGGGGGGGAATTAGGTTTTAGCTTTTTTTCGGGAAGTTCTGGTTGGAGGAAGTTATTTTTCGAAAAAGAAGAATAAAAAAAAAATGTTTCACTCTATTCAGTTTATATATAAGTTGAAAAAGTTTCTAATATATATTTTCACTTCCTTTCATCTTTTTTGTGATCTTTGAACACATCTGTTGGTGCCTATTCCCTCAAAATCCCATTCTTTTCATTTTTCTACCCGGCTCATAATCCTTAAAGTCGTTAAAAATCGCTTTCTCTCTCCCTCTCACCAGGTTCTTACATTTCTTATAATTGCTGACTCAGTTCATATGTAATTTTCTTATTAAAGGTTTTCCGGGGCTCTTTCTTAGATATATTGTTGAAAGTTTAGTTTTTGCAACGATCATCAATCTCTCTTTTTCTTTTTGTATACATGGATAAAGTAACATTTCTGATTGTGCTTCCTTTCCGTGAAACTATAAATTTTCCTTTCACACATCATAAAAATCATTTTTCTTTCCTTTTTGCCCTGCGAGGCACTGTTTTCATAGATTTCAGCCAACTACTCTCATATACTTTTTGCTTTTCGATGTTCTTGAAATTTTTGAGAATATTTGCCATGCTATTATTCTTATAACACCTTTAGGCTCCCTGATATAATCAAAAACTACTTATACATTCTGATTTTGTAATGGTTTCACCTTTTCTAGCTGTATCTTTTATATTTTTTGACCAATTTTAGTATTTTGTTTTCAAATTTCACTAGCTGATAGATACAATTCTTATTATTCAAATAACTAAGAATACAGCAACACTTTCTTAATATTGCAACTAATCAGCTGGAGTTGTTGTTCCCTGAATTTTCAAAACTGCAACCAGTTTCTCTGATAACGATCACCTTCAATTCTCATCTAGCATACCTCACAAGTTCTGCGTTCTGTTTAGATTCACGCTGTTCAATAAATGAAAAACACGGTTATTTTTGTAGACTTCGCTAGTGTCAACTATGTCAAACCGTATGCTTATGTCATCTGAATCTGGTGGAGTTCCAGCGTCTTTCTTTGGAAGACGGCGTTTACAAAGATCGTTATATGACAGTCGGCCAACCGAGGAATCACCGATTCTAAGAAGCGACAATCCTCCTTCTGGAGAAATTTCAATGAGTTTTTTTGGAAGACTGAATTTTCAAAGATCAGTATATGAAAATCAACCAACCGAAGAATCACCGATTTTAAGAGGAAGCAATCTTCACTCTTCTAGAGATGGTGAAAACTGCGTATCATATATAAAATACGTCTACTTTTTTCAGGAAGCAACCAATATAGAACCTACGATGAATATGGTCGTGATAATTTGAGAGGTGAAGCTCCATTTATTGGTAAACAATATTTATTTACCACTGTTCTACTCATTTTTTTCAGATTTTGAAATGGAAAGAAACCGTGATGGGCGACAAGAGACTTCGCAACTTCCAGAAGCATCCAATGGCTCTCGCGCGGATTCTTGTCAATATCACAAAGGTAACGGTGCAGTGACACGTCGTGATGGACCTGGTAAGTAATTAAAAAGCTGAGAACTGAAGAATGAATGAGAAATGTCTTGTGACTCAGTAAAAGGGCTTAATAATCTTTTTTCTCTTGCATTATTCACCGGAAAGAACTTTTTTCCCGTTTTTTGCTGTTTTTTTTCCACAAATAAATCGTGGGAAAACACGTATTTTTCTGAACGTGAATAGCCCTCATAAGATTAGAATTCTTGGATGTTAACCTGAAAGAAAACCTTTTCCTAAAAAAAAACCTATTGAAACTGCAACTAACGTTATCTGTTTTCAGACAACACCTCTGTCAGAAGCGATAACAACTACTTTCGTGAGAACAATCTTCCTGAAGCTGCGAATGGCATCAGCGTCCATCATCCATTCCAAGAATATTCTCCTGCATACTATGGAGAAGCTCTCCAACAAAACCGACCACAAGAAAACGAAGCTTGTCACCAAAACCCAACTGGTAAGTGAATCCTGTCTTTATCAATTTAATTATTTGTTAAAGCATAGTTTATTACATCTTTTTGCTTTTCAGAACCACAAATCAATAAAATTCAAGGTAGAAACCGTAGTACCCATCACAATCTTTGTTTTCCTCAAGCTGCTGTAGATAATCAACGTCAACCAGGTCAGTAGTTTTGGAGAAAATGAGCCAAGGGAAAATAAATTTAAAACTTCTAGCACAGCTCGGAATAGCACGCCGAGAACACCACTCAAGCCATTCTGCCGACTTCAATCTTCCATATCGCCATGAAAACTCTCATGAAGGTCAGTCTTTTATACACTTACAGTAATGGTCACAATTCTAACAATTGCGGCCCTTATTAGTGAAAATGTTCAACTTTGAGAGTGTGTCATGGGTACACTGATTGTTTCACAAACTTTATTTTTTATGGATCGTACAGATTGAAACCAGAGCTCCATTTTTGTTGTTGACAATTTTTTTGGGCGGTCACTCCCTAGCAAGTTACGTATCGACAGAGTAATTTCTCTATTGACCAAAATCAGCCCAAAATTGGGCTATTTTCGAGCAGTCAGCTCAAAATGACCATATCTCTCTGGAAAGTGTCCGTGCAAGAAAGTAGTCAACTACAAAACTAGAGCTCTACATTTGATTTGTATTATTCTTTAAATATTCGTTTGGTGTAACTATCAGTAACACCAAGACACACTCTCGAAGTGAAAAATTCCAATTGAAAACGGCCTAAGTTATTAGAATTATTATCATTACTGTATGTGCACTCCACTTACGTATTGAATCAAAAATATAAACTTATTACATAATTTTCCTTTTCAGGCACCTCCAGCACGTTCCAGGATCCCCATTTACCCGGCCCGAGCAATTCAGTTCTTGTTACTGAATCAGCTCAGACGTCGCAAAACAAAGACACAATAATCTCAAATATTCCAAATCTCACCACTCCGAATAACTCTAGGCCAGTCATAGTTTACCCATCATATCGAAATTGGAAAGATGAGAAACGCTACTCCCTGTATGAAGTGCAAAACTCAAATCATGTGGAAACAATGGAAAACTGGGATTGTGAGTTTTTATACTAAACAACATTAAAAAGAAATTTCAAAAGATTCATATTTCAGCTCTCCACCCTTAAATCCGGAAAAATCTCAGCGAATTCAAGATATTGCCAAACGTTCCATTCCAATCCAAAATGATCCCACAGATTTTATCTGGAAACGACGTTATGGGTCAAGCGAACGTTAGTGTTGGCAAATCTTGTGCAACGGCCATCTCAATTGTCCACAAGATTCTTACAACAGACCCTACGGAACGTCAAGCAGCCAAAAATGAGAGATCACCGTTGGCTCTGATCCTCACCCCGTCCGCCACTGTAGTTGATGAGCTGTTCAACCATCACAAGTTCAAAATTGCAAAAGGAACGGATGTCACAGTGTGTAAAGCTTATGGTGGAATTCTTAGGAACGATTTGGAGCTAAGTTTAAAGGAAGGATGTGAAATTTTGATTGGTTGCAATGGAAGAATTCCGGATCTTTTGAGAAATGGCAGAATCCAGCTCTCTCATCTTCAATTTATTGTCTTTGAAAAGACAAACTGCTTGATAAGACAGTTCTTGGCTAGCTCGAATAGCAACTTATCTGGAATTCTGAGATACCTGGGATTTGCCGCACAGAGAATCTATTTGGATGAAGAATTTTCACCTGAAGTGGAAGAACTCATTGAAGCATGGTCGTCTAGTTTTTATGGCAGAAGAGGAATTGTGAAAGTTATTCCAAAACCACCGCAACAAAGAGCTAATGTGGATCTCCAGTTCCATGAAGTACATTACGGAAACAAAACAGTGGTGCTCCGAGAATTATTGAAAAAAGAAGGTGAGGTTCATTCGGTTCAAATTTCTTTACAGTCTTGTTTTTTTATAGAATCCGGAAAACAAAAACGAACTGTGATTTTTGTAAATGAAGATTTTGAGTGTAAAGAGCTGGCGGAGGAGCTGTCTGAAGATGAAAACTTGGTGCTTCCAGTTCATTAGTGAGTTTGTTACATACGGATTGTATTTTAATTGAATAAGTATAACTTTTCCAGTAGACAGCCGGATAAAACAAAACAGGCTATCTATGAGATGTTCAAAATGGGGAATATCAACACCATCGTTTTGACGTGTGCTCCTTTTCGAGAGTATGAGACGGTGGATATTGATCAAATCATCCAATATGATGTTCCATCTCACCACTCTACATTTGTCCACCGATGCGGAGAGTTTGGCAATATGAATTCTGGAACAGTCCATGTCTTTGTTGAAACGTGCCGACCAAACTTTTATTGTGGAGAGAAAAAAACGTTCACGGAGTATTTAAAGGAAAGTAAAAAATTGGCGTTAGTTCCAAAATGGCTCAAAGCACGTAAGTCCAATAATGGTAATCTAACTTTTCATCTGATTGGGTTTCAGTTGCTGCTGGAAACAGCAAATCTCACGATGAACCGAGAGCTAGTTCACCGGAAGAATGTATGAATGAATGCCGAGATCATTGAGTTTGACTCTTTTGGGGGGGGGGGGGGGGGGGGGGGGAGGGGGTTTGAAATATTTGAGAAATAAGGAGACCGGTGTACTCCACTAGATATTTCAGCTACAGTAACGCTCAAAAAGTTATCAACTTTTGCTGTTTTCAGTGAAAAATGAATTACTTTGATAGATTATTTGTTATTCAATTGTCCGATAAACTCAATTTATTATGAGCTGAACAGAGAATTATGTGCTATTTTTGCACTATGTGCCCCATACAGAAGAAAATTTGTCGGGCAATCAGATGGCACCGAAATACGCAGTCAAAGTTGATCATTTTTCGCTGAAAACAGCCAAAGTTGATAACTTTTTGAACGATACTGTATATGTTCTGATTATCAATGAAATCAACAACAACCTTGCTCATTTTCAGGGTAGATAATGGAGTGTGTCACAATCATTGACAATTATAATGGATAACAGCTATGAATGCAATTGCTGATGTTTTCTTGTTAATTTATTGTTGTCTGAGAGTTTTTTTTATTGTTCTATGTGAATTTTGTTGTCGGGATTTAGTTTAAATACGAACTATATTTACTGATTAAATTAATTTATTATCATATAAAATTGTTTCTTTCAGCGAGTACTCGAGAAGAATAGGAAAAATGATTGTATGAGATGAACAACTTTTACGTTTGAAGAATTCAGAATGGAGCACAATTTTACTCCTTGAAGATAGTTTTTAATGAGAACAAGTTAAGAAAAGACGATAATTATTATTGACAAAAATTATCGACTACATCGATTTGAAATGGTTCTACAACTGTGATCTATAAGGGAGCAAGTATTTTGTGAAAATTTGTTTTCTGCAAATGATTTATTAGTCATTATGGGAGGAGAAGCTATGAATCTTTTCAAAAAATAAGACTGGAAACAGTGAAGAAAACAGATAATTTCAATATCGACGGAACAAAAACTAAATGCAATGATAGTGGTAACCATAAACAAGTGAAAACAAACAGAAAATGAGTGTGAGTATTGAAATTGTTTTTTTTATGTTTCTAATTTTGAGTGCATTTGGTCAATGAGAGTTTTCAGTTTTTGCAAATGATCGTTTTTATCTCCTTCATTATTGGAATTTTGCCTGAAAGAAATGAAAGATCAAGACGTATAGGTGATCACAATTTTCACCATGTTAATCACAGAAGTTGTGTATAACTCTTATGGTACAAAAATTATATTTACCAAATAGAACAGTAACCAAATACTTCGAATAACAGACCATTTTGTGATCTTTCTAGTGATGTCTTTAAAAGTAAATCAGTTCCTTTTTTGTTCGGAACGCTGATCTTAATTAGGTGATAACAGAAACTCCTCAATCTGGTTAAAAAAATACTCACAAATCCAAAACTTTGACTTGAGCTAGAGCAACTGTTTCCCTCAATGTTTTATCGCGTTGTTTCATGTTTGATGCGTCCTTGTTTAGTAAATTTTGCAACTGGGAACATTCTGCACCTTTTTGTTGAAGAGAGTTTTTCAAATGTAATCTGTAAAATTTTTTGGATGTTATAAGTGTCTCACTCATTCAAACCATACGTTTCATTTTTAGTGTTTTCATATTCTGTTATGCGAGTCGCCAATTCATTTCGATAATAGTTTTCACATTGTTGTTTTTCCTGTTTCAAATAGTTCATATCGCTGGCATGCTGTGTGAGTTTTTTCCTGGAAACACACTTCTGTAAAGTTTAGTATAAGTTTAGTAACAATTTTCTCACTCTTGATCTCTCAATCGATCATCTTTCTCTTTCAGTTGCTTTTGAAAATAATCATTTTGAGTACTGATATAATTCTTGAAGTTCTGAAGTTCCAACTCCAGGTTTTTTATGATCAGTTCATACCTGCAACTTTTTTTATGAAACTCAAAAGTTTTCTGTAACACTCACGACATGACCACTGGAAATACGCGTTGTAACTATCAGATAATATTGAAGGAGGTTCAAAAAGAAATGTTTAAGGAAAAGTTGGTGTATTCTGAAAGAAGTTCTTATCTTATGATATTATGTTTTCTGCGTCTCTTCAGAATACCTTGTCTCTAAACTTTATGTGTTCAATAAAAGTGTTGTAGATAAGAGAAAAAAGATAAAGGTGTACCAAGTTCATGGAGAAAAACAAATACTGGCAAACGAACACTTTCAAATTTCTGAAAAATGTTTTATTGGTATTCGAGGTCAAATGTGAAACGTATACATTTTGCAGTTAGTTTTGTTACAGTACCGGCCAAAAATATATCATATTCTGCCTTTCTCAGTTGAAAATGTCTAACTTTAAGAGTGTGTCATAGTGGTTATTAATAATCCAATACTCCGCACTCTTTCCACCAAAGAGCACATCACAATTAGATTCATCACGAATGTTCTCTGTAATTGCCTCTCATCAAAAACCTGAATTAGCACTATACTATTTTTTTGAACAAGTACTAGTAAACAACTAATCAGAAGTACTTTGCAAGTTTTTCTGAACACTTTTTTGATCTAAGTTGAGCTAATAAAGGTATACAAAAGAAGGATGTTCCACACTCACTCTACTTCATTGCAACCATGGTCTCAAAATCGAAAACCGCTACCAAAAATTCATCAATTCCACCTTCTACTCATAACATGGTCACACGAAGTCAAGCTAAGCAGTTTAATGGAAAATTGGAGGTAGAACCGTCTAAGGTGTTGGATTCAAACTCAACGTCAACTTCCAAAGAGGAAGAAATAATGGATTGGGATTTGGAAGATGAAATGGAAGAACAACCTGAATGGAGACCACCGGCAAGGAAGAAGAGAGTGGTCCCGGAGTCAGAGGATGACGACGAAGATGAGGAAGATTAAAGACCTAAATTGGAAAAAAAGTTTCACTTGTTTTATTTTTGTTGTTTAAAATTATTATATATTTTGTGGAGTCAGGCTATAAATAAACATTTTGTTCTCTAATATATTTTCCTGTCAAAGCTACACGTAAACTGACGTCAGGGTACAAGAAATCTTCCTGACCGCTAATCCTTTTTCAATTTCCTATTTCTCATTTTCTACATTCCACAAATCTATCATCACATGTCGGATTTCGCGTCATAAAGCTCTTTTTCGACGAGTCTCCTCCTATTTCCACAATTCTTTCATTAATACCCTAAAAGCGCGCATATACTCTTCCCGCTCATTTCTAATCTTATTCGATACTTTTTTGTTGATACCAGTGCGGTTTCTTATTCTTCTTCTTGATTCTCTAATTGAATTCACAAATTCACGGCGATGGGAAAATCAACAAAGGACAAGAAAGGGAAACCGGAGACGACCAAGAAGTTTTCAAAGCCGAAAATTGATAAGAAAGAAAATTCCGGTGAGAAAAAAGCCGTTCCGAAGGCGACTGAAAATAAAAAGGTTGACAAATCATCTGGAGAGAGCTCAAAGCTTGAATCTAAGGTAGAGACCATGGATGATTGGGATTTGGAATTTGAACTGGAAGACCAACCCGGATGGAGACCGCCTGCCAGGAAGAAGAGAGTTGTTCCGGAGTCGGAAGATGAGGATGAGGAAGATGAGTAGAAGGTGATAATTTCCCTCTATTTCTTTGTTGATATGAAAAATGTCAATAAATCTGTTAATATGAAACAAAATGCTGTTCGACTTTTTATTTTTTCAGGAAATTTATCAATGATTAATGTACGATTGGATTTAGCAATACTCACTCTGCAAGAACTCCGAAGAACAAAGATTAGGCTAGTAAAATAGTAGCGTTTTCCTTTTTTGCGCATTGTCTTATCTAATGCTCTGTTTTCATATACTGAGTAGATGCCTGATGTCAGAAAAAAGCTAAATTTGTAAAAACTTGCAACTGTTGGGAAATTCCGAGCCGAGCTGACAAAAAATGTTGCCACTTTTGGCGCGGCGCATTCCTGGTCGGCGCGGCTTCTGTAGAAATTTGAAAATGTTTGAAAAAAAGTTCACTAAAATCCGCGAATTCTGTCAAATTAAAAAAAAATACAACCTTTTCGCTTTATTTTTTTTGCCACAGTGAAAAATATAGCGCATCTGTAAGTTAAAAATTTTATTGTTATTCCTTTCCTCTTATTTTTTAGCTATATTTTTCTATGTGAAGACAAAATCAAGCAAAGAGACATTATTTTTGTAAACTTCACAGAAATCCCGCATTTTTTATGAAATTCTTTCAAAACATTTTAAATTTCTATGTGCCGGGCCGACGAGCCGGCCGGCACGGCCCGGAATTTCTGACCTCTGCCTGTAACCTTTATGTGGGAGGGGGAGAAAAAAATTCAATTAAATCTAAAAAAATACAATAAATGATTTGATTGATAAATGGGAGCCGATCAAAGTGCGAATGATGAATGATTCAGCACACTTTATTCACTTTTCGTGGAGCTACTATCTTGAATTGTCGTAAAGATCTTTTAAGTTAAAAATATTAAACTATTAAAGAATTTGAAAAACTACATTTTATTACGTTTTGACACGTTTACTATATGTAATCTATCGGCAACTGATAGCATCACCCATGTTTCTTTTCTCTAGCCTCGACGTGTGCATTCCTTTTTTTCATTTTCTCTCTACTTCATAAAAAATTAGTATTGTATGTTTCTGTCTTATACATATTTCAAAAAAATGTACTCTGAACAGAAACCGAAGCCAAATCGATAGACCTCCCTTTGTTCCGAAAAGAAGGGTCATACGAATAGAGATTGGGTAGAGACAGAAAGTCAAGAGAAAATAGTGTACAGTATAAACAAGACGCAGACGGGGAAACGTTCCCTACACGCAGTTAATGTTGGGCGCGGGGCAGCTGCCAACACACAAATTCTCTTCCTCTCGGGGGGCACACAAACACAACTGGGAGGCCGAATGTTGAGGGAAGAGACCTTCTTCGTAGAGAAAGCGTTTGGGGAGATTTCGCCAGGGGTTCCTTCTGCTTTCTGTTAGTAGTTTTACTGAGAGGAATTCCTTCTTCTAAAAAAACAATTTGTGTGCTTCAGATGTCCCTCGTTTTTCTCCGGCCTGAAGGCCCGCCTTCAGAAGATGAACCAATTTTTTCAATTTTTCATTGAAATGTTTTCACTTTTTTATCGAAAATGTAAACATTTCTGATGATTTCTCAGAATTTGTTCTAATTCTGAATGATGGGCAAAAATTTGGTTTTTTCGTGAAAAATTTGAAATTCGAATTTGGTGCCAAGTACCCCGGCGTGACGGGCCGGGTTTTGATTTTGGTACCAAAATACTCATAATAAGCAAAGAGAAACACATTCAATCGAAAAAGAAAATTCTTGAATTTCTTTCCCCATTTCCCTTTCCACTATTCATTTGGCCACACTGACCTACCCGTATCACTTCCTCCTTTCTCTTTCAATTGGCCACATCGACTCTCCTTTCCTCCTTTTCTCTCTCACTTTCTCCTTCCCGGTTTCGAAAAAAAGCGGACAGCTGTTTTCTGTTTTCTTGCAGGCAACACAGAGCGATTTGAAAACGGAGATATTATCCGAAGAACTTATGATTTTAACAGACGGAAATCCTTTTTTTTACTTCAATTTGTTTTGAACCTGCCCATTAGGAAAACACTAAAACTCCTTGTATTTTTTGACCATCAATTACTGTCCCCGTCTCAGTTTAGAGCGGAATCCCTTCTTTTCTTGAACTTAAGCTGTTGGCTCTTCTTGTAGTCAACGTTCACGGCATTCAATAACTATAATTTATTCTGACTATTTCCTTATTAACATTCATTTTCACCAATTTTTTTTCCCTCGTTATCACATCAAAAACCCACCGTTAGACCTTTTATCAGTTTGGTTTTTTTCTAATATTTTCTAATTCCCCTCTTACTATTTATGATACTTATTTCTGCTTCAAATATTACATAAAAAATTTGAATTTTTGAGTCATTCGTTTCTCATTTCACCTTTTTGACCACATTGACCAACCTATTTCCTTTGCGCCTTTTTCGTATCGAAAAGTATTTTTTGGTGTTCGCGAAGTTTTGAACTGCCCCTGGTCAACTTTAACACCGAGCAATTCACAATTAATATTTTGCTTTTTTGGGTTTCTAGAGTACCGTGCCGTAAGATCTTGGTCTCTCAGGGTGGGTATATGTGTCTCCTAATTATCTTATCTCTCCTCAAATGGTAAAAACGATATGATTGACAGTAAAAATATATTTTATCCTACCTCTTTTTATCCTTCCTCTTACTACATCAATCTAAAATCATCTTTTACTGTTGGATTTTCTCTTTTTCACTCTCTCTCCCTCTCTCTCTCTCTCTCCGTTTGGTTGAAAATTGATGACTTGAGAGCTCGAAAAATAGCCAAACGGACAGGTTGAAAAATAGAGGCCCTGTAATACATCGGTAAAGTCGTTTCTCCAGAGAAACTTGAAAAATAGAGACGCATGCGCCTATTATTGAAATCCGTCAGTGACTAATTAAGTATGCATAGCACTTTCCTCTTTGTGTGTGTGGTCAATAATGACTGTGTCTTGTTCTCCCATTCCTCTCTGTTCAACAGAGCAAACACCGAATTCATCTGTTTCTCATTTAGTTCTCTATTTTACTTTATCAACTTCACGAGACTGATTTGACTGATTATATGCTTCCGTAACGAACAGTGTTTTATTTGAAAGTGTGAAACAAGAAAGCAAAGATGTTCAAAAGCAATCAGTGTTCTCTTTTTCCCTAGATTACTACTCCACACGCTCTCTTTCTGTCTCTTTATCTTGCCGTGCCCATCGAGGCCTACTGACACTTTTCGACACCTTGACGCAGTCGGTTGTGCTAGTTTCTCTGCGTCACTTTCTCAGAATATGATGAACTACAAACAATTTCTGGAGAACACAGAGACACACAGCACGCGGGAAGTTCTCTCTCTCTCCCTCTTTCTCTCTTTTTTTTTCTCTCTCTCTCTCTCGGCTCCGGACGCTTGTCGGAATTGTTAAAGACGCATCGAATTTTTTCGGGTGAGTCTCGTAGCTGTAAGTAAAAATACCGTTTTCAACTACGAGACCCATCGCAACAAATTTTATGCGCTTTTAACACCCCTGCCAAGGGTGATGACTTTATTGCCTCGTCA